>NC_053161.1:81071917-81256917 GCF_016835505.1 Polypterus senegalus
TATCAGACGCTTCATATTTTTGCTGCCTTTTCAATTGTGTAATTCGGTTTTGTTCAGCTCTTTGGAACTGTTGCTTTTATCTGTGCACGCGCCAGTTCACGTGAGCCACTCGTGTACTTGCATCAAGGTTCCCAGCTGTGCTGGTGCCATCTCGCGCTATGTCCATAGCTTTATTTAATGTTACCTTAGTCCTGGCACTTAAAACTTTCTCTCAGTTTCGCTGAGTTTGTGTCAAACACCACCCTGACCATCTCATCTTCCTCTCCATAAGCACAGTCCTTCACCCGTGAATATTTACCCGTGGCAGTTTGCTATTGGATTGCCGCTGACGGACGGCCTTATATGGGCAGGCACTAAATTACAAACGCCAGCGCAGCCTGTCTATGAACTTAATTTAAAGTGTAGGTTTACATCGTGCTTTGTTTCCAAAGTAGCAGAACTCATGAATATGGTTGTATATGTCACTCGCTCGCTTCTTATTGTTTCGCTGCCTTCTCAATTATATAATGCATGTTTTCTTGAGCGCTTTTTGAGGTCTTCCTGGTTTTCTATGTACTGCGTGATTACGGGCGGATGATGTCACACGAAACTCCCCACGGCGTTGAAGCTCATCTCCATTACAGTAAATGGAGAAAAACTGCTTCCAGTTATGACCATTACGCGTAGAATTTCAAAATGAAACCTGCCCAAGTTTTGTAAGGAAGCTGTAAGGAATAAACCTGCCAAATTTCAGCCTTCCACCCACACGGGAAGTTGGAGAATTAGTGATGAGTCAGTGAGTGAGTCAGTGAGTGAGTGCTTTGCCTTTTATTAGTATAGATAGAGATATATATATAGATAGAGATATATATATATATATATATATATATATATATATATATATATATATATATACACACACACACACACACACACACACACATATATACAGTAATCCCTCGCTATATCGCGCTTCGACTTTCGTGGCTTAACTCCATTGCGGATTTTAAATGTAAGCATATCTAAATATATATCACAGATTTTTCGCTGATTTCTGCGGACAATGGGTCTTTTAAATTTATGGTACATACTTCATCAGTTTGTTTGCCCAGTTGATTTCATACAAGGGATGCTATTGCCGGATGGCTGAGAAGCTACCCAATCAGAGCTTGTATTACGTATTAAATAAAACTCCTCAATGATATACAATATGCTTCCCTCGCAGTGCTTCGCACACTTAAAAGCTCTAACAGCACGTATTGATTTTTGATTGTTTGCTTTTCTCTGTCTCTCTCACTCTCTCTGACATTCTCTGCTTCTGACAATGTTAAAAACGTATTTAGAAGGTTGTAAACAGGTTTTTTATGCTCTAACTGCGAAAATATTAGATTTATTAATAAAGAATCCTACTTCGTGGAAACTCAATTATCGCAGTAGAGTCTGGAACGGATTAACATCGATAAACAAGGGTTTACTGTATAACTGTGTGGAGAATATTTATAAACAGTGTGGGAGAGTTTATAAGGGCTTAAAATATATAAAAATAACCATACAAACATATGGTTTCTACTTCGCAGATTTTCACCTATCGCGGGGGGCCCCTTTCGCCTTCAAAACTGCCTTAATTCTATGTGGCATTGATTCAACAAGGTGCTGAAAGCATTCTTTAGAAATGTTGGCCCATATTGATAGGATAGCATCTTGCAGTTGATAGGAGATTTGTGTGATGCACATCCAGGGCATGAAGCTCCCGTTCCACCACATCCTAAAGATGCTCTATTGGGTTGAGATCTGGTGACTGTGGGGGCCATTTTAGTACAGTGAACTCATTGTCATGTTCAAGAAACCAATTTGAAATGATTCGAGCTTTGTGACATGGTGCATTATCCTGCTGGAAGTAGCCATCAGAGGATGGGTACATGGTGGTCATGAAGGGATGGACATGGTCAGAAACAATGCTCAGGTAGCCCGTGGCATTTAAACGATGCCCAATTGGCACTAAGGGGCCTAAAGTGTGCCAAGAAAACATCCCCCACACCATTACACCACCACCACCAGCCTGCACAGTGGTAACAAGGCATGATGGATCCATGTCCTCATTCTGTTTACGCCAAATTCTGACTCTACCATTTGAATGTCTCAACAGAAATCGAGACTCATCAGACCAGGCAACATTTTTCCAGTCTTCAACTGTCCAATTTTGGTGAGCTTGTGCAAATTGTAGCCTCTTTTTCCTATCTGTAGTGGAGATGAGTGGTACTCGGTGGGGTCTTCTGCTGTTGTAGCCCATCCGCCTCAAGGTTGTGCGTGTTGTGGCTTCACAAATGCTTTGCTGCATACCTCGGTTGTAACAAGTGGTTATTTCAGTCAAAGTTGCTCTTCTATCAGCTTGAATCAGTCGGCCCATTCTCCTCTGACCTCTAGCATCAACAAGGCATTTTAAGCCCACAGGACTGCCGCGATACTGGATGTTTTTCCCTTTTCACACCATTCTTTGTAAACCCTAGAAATGGTTGTGCGTGAAAATCCCAGTAACTGAGCAGATTGTGAAATACTCAGACCGGCACGCCTGGCACCAACAACCATGCCACGCTCAAAATTGCTTAAATCACCTTTCTTTCCCATTCTGACATTCAGTTTGGAGTTCAGGAGATTGTCTTGACCAGGACCACACACATATATATATATATATATATATATATATATATATATATATATATATATATATATATATATATATATATATATATATATATATATGACAGCAACACTCATCACTCACAACAGTGACAAAACAATTACATTGACAATCATGTTACGTTATTTTCAAAATTTCATTACTTCTTTAACACACTACTTCTCCGCTGCGAAGCGTGGGTATTTTGCTAGTATAATAATATAAGATAATATAAAAAAACACATTAAAAACACTGGAAACTTTACAGAGAGGAACAGTTATGTATATCACTAGACTAAAGTACATGCTCTACTTTGGCACTCTAGGAAGAGCTCAAGTTCTTCTGCTTTAATATACAGAAGGTTATATCCAAATAGTAAACATATTGAATAAGTTATCAGAATTATGCCAGCAAATATGGGCAAATATGTACCAGTGAAAATTACGACACATACTGAATACAGAAAAGTCCGATTAACACAAGGTTATTGAAATCTCAAAAATCTTCCATGTCCGAGCTTGCTGGATAAGATATTGTACCAATTTTAGCAAGTACCAAATAAGGATGACAGCCTGAGTACATTCCTGTCAGTTGCATTATGAAAATAGCTGAAGCAGTTATGTGTTAAAACTTAAAGGTTATTTTTAGCTGACAATAATATATTTATTATGATTAACAAATAAAAAGTTGTAGGAAACAAAGAATGGGGGTTTATCATCTACATGCCAGGATAAACACTTTAATTAAGATAAAAAAGAAAATGGTTATTTATTACAGATGGAAAGTTTGCATTATATGATCTACATTGTAATATTAAAATGTATAAAATACCCCCACAACTTTCTATGAGCTTACATCACCTCTACAATATACACAACAACAATATGCTGTACCTGCAAAAGAGGCATCTCCAACAAAGCAGTCGTGTATTTTCTTCACTAATGCAGGAATACGAAAATTATATTTTTCAACCAATGCTATCTTTATTTCAAGTTCACAATCCTCAGCTTCAAACGCATATTTCTTCAAGCCTTTATAGCCACCATGATGAACAAAATGTTGAATAAATCGATCCCTAATTTCTAAAATAGAATAAAAATCAATTAGCATCATAACAAGTTACACTCATAGTTTTTGAAACAAAAGAAGCAGAATCCATGTAATTATATCAAAATGCTAACAAGTATGAAGTTAAAATGGACTAATTGGTTTGGTCTAGACTGTGATGGACCGTCACCCTGTCCAGGGATTGTTTTTACGCTTGTGACCAGTCTTAAGTGGAATAGTGTCTAGCTTCCTCGCTACCCTGCTCTGTATTAGTGGAATTAGAAAATGGATAGATGAACAGGTTTTTCTACATTTTTCTACATTTATATATACTACAGTGCTTAATGGCCAAGGTTACTATTTTCACTTGGTTCCTTATTGATGCCAGTTTAACACATATAAAGTTCATCACCTGTACCTTCACCTATAAAATGAATCAAAGTAACATTAGACATTTGTGTTTAAATTGAAGTGAACACTGAGGCAGAAATCTCAAAGAGCTTTATATTCACATTTCTGCTTCATCTACAATAAGCAACCACCTTCTGTTAGCATGCTCACTCCAAAAAATTAAACACATACCACCTATAAACAATATTGTTGAAGTTTTTTATTTTTTACTTTTAACCATTCTTGGGTCCTTGCCATTTCTAATACAGCTATGTACTGTATGTTGAACGGAACAATCAAAGTGACACACACTCTGCCACTTTGAGTTTTGTTTTCTCAGTCAGTTTCTACCCGTGTACCAAGATGATAATCTGGAGAAGCTAAAAATACTCTGAGCTTATTAACCAGAACCAGCACTACTGATTATTATAGTTTGCTGTTTCACAGTCTATCACTAGCATTAGGTCTGCTGTGTCTGTAGAAACTGTGCTAATGAGTTGCTGACAACTGCACCCTTCACTCACGACTTAATCACTCTGTCCACTAAGTTCCACCTCATGACTTGCCCCTTCCCCGTGTCAAATTCATGCTATGTGCTTTGTTTTCCATGCTGAGTTAAAACCTTATTGCTGAAAATAGGGCCTTGCGGCCGTATGTGATTAATAAATAAAGAAAATCAGCCATTATAAATACTAGTAATGCCATGGCTATATTTTAATCAATTTAATGATCTCTTGATAATAAAATGTATCAATTTCTATCAAAAAAATGAAAACTCTGAACAGCAGTGTATGTGGAAATAAAATTGTCAAGATGATTAAAAATTTGCAATCATTGGCAATAGTTCTTTAGATAAATAATAAAGTTGTCATTGTCAAATCTGCAGATTTCTCTGTTTGAACAGAGGGTGGAGGGTGTGATTTACCCTAAACAATCATTTACACACATGACAAGAACATTATTTAATTTCATACGCGGTCTTTTTCCCTTAACATCAAATCCAGTCAAATAGAAAGGAGACAGGAGAGAGAAGTGTGTACAAAAATCTTTTTTAGAAAAATTGTGGAACTGCATTTTCCAATAGTATTCATCACAATAGCATTTACAGACATTCATACTGGATTTACATAAAATTAATAGTAAAGAATAAGTAATATTTAACCTACAACTGGTTGACAAATTTTTCATTCTGAATGAAAGCAGATATTGTTAACATGTATGTATCCTGGATAATCATGCCTGTTTATAAACACACAAAGAGATTCTGGTATATTGTTATAGAAACATATTTTCTAATATACCATGAATTTTAAAAATAATCCAACCTGCAATAATGCACTGCCCAATTTTACTCATTTTTAGACACGTGTAATTAACGACTCTAAAATTTTCATTTTTTTAGGTAGCTTGTTGTTTAAACAATGTGATTCTAATGTGTGCATATTTTTTGTTGTAGATAGAAACTCAGCATGTATCTGAGGTTCTTTCAAGGCCAATCGTTTCCTAAATCTTGGACTGGGCAAAGCTGCATTGTGTAAAAAATAAAGGGGAGATGATAGGACATACAGAATTTAATTGTCTATTATATACTGTATATAAATCAAAACCTAAAATAAAGCTGGGATATACATGCAACTTATATTAGCAAGATCATTTTCTTAAATAAAGCAATTTCAAAGTTTAAATCATTTAAACATCCCTATGCTGCTTGTAGTTAAAGCATGTGGGCACCAAAGGCTAGTACTTGTTAGCTTTTCAGCACTGATTAAGATCTAGCACTTCTTCACTGCTTAAAATGTCAAGCAATACATTTATCCTCTGAGGAAGTCTCTAGTGCTGTAATGTGTCATAAAAACTGGAAAATACAAGAACAGCTGTTGAAAGATATAGTTCACAGGATTAACAGATTTAAAAAAGACTAGATAACAATGTCAGAAAGTAAAATTCTGGCTATAAGAAAACAGAAGCAAAAATGAAAGAAAACAACAAAAAGATGGAGCAAGTGAATTCAACATTTGACTAAACAAAATAAAGTAAGCAGCAAAGTAGTATGTTGGTATAATAAAAGTAATGACAGCAGAGTCAGTATACAGTGGTGTGAAAAACTATTTGCCCCCTTCCTGATTTCTTATTCTTTTGCATGTTTGTCACACAAAATGTTTCTGATCATCAAACACATTTAACCATTAGTCAAATATAACACAAGTAAACACAAAATGCAGTTTTAAATGATGGTTTTTATTATTTAGGGAGAAAAAATCCAAACCTACATGTCCCTGTGTGAAAAGTAATTGCCCCTTGTTAAAAATAACCTAACTGTGGTGTATCACACCTGAGTTCAATTTCCGTAGCCACCCCCAGGCCTGATTACTGCCACACCTGTTTCAATCAAGAAATCACTTAAATAGGAGCTGCCTGACACAGAGAAGTAGACCAAAAGCACCTCAAAAGCTAGACATCATGCCAAGATCCAAAGAAATTCAGGAACAAATGAGAACAGAAGTAATTGAGATCTATCAGTCTGGTAAAGGTTATAAAGCCATTTCTAAAGCTTTGGGACTCCAGTGAACCACAGTGAGAGCCATTATCCACAAATGGCAAAAACATGGAACAGTGGTGAACCTTCCCAGGAGTGGCCGGCCGACCAAAATTACCCCAAGAGCGCAGAGACGACTCATCCGAGAGGTCACAAAAGACCCCAGGACAACATCTAAAGAACTGCAGGCCTCACTTGCCTCAATTAAGGTCAGTGTTCACGACTCCACCATAAGAAAGAGACTGGGCAAAAACGGCCTGCATGGCAGATTTCCAAGACGCAAACCACTGTTAAGCAAAAAGAACATTAGGGCTCGTCTCAATTTTGCTAAGAAACATCTCAATGATTGCCAAGACTTTTGGGAAAATACCTTGTGGACAGATGAGACAAAAGTTGAACCTTTTGGAAGGCAAATGTCCCGTTACATCTGGCATAAAAGGAACACAGCATTTCAGAAAAAGAACATCATACCAACAGTAAAATATGGTGGTGGTAGTGTGATGGTCTGGGGCTGTTTTGCTGCTTCAGGACCTGGAAGGCTTGCTGTGATAGATGGAACCATGAATTCTACTGTCTACCAAAAAATCCTAAAGGAGAATGTCCGGCCATCTGTTCGTCAACTCAAGCTGAAGCGATCTTGGGTGCTGCAACAGGACAATGACCCAAAACACACCAGCAAATCCACCTCTGAATGGCTGAAGAAAAACAAAATGAAGACTTTGGAGTGGCCTAGTCAAAGTCCTGACCTGAATCCAATTGAGATGCTATGGCATGACCTTAAAAAGGCGGTTCATGCTAGAAAACCCTCAAGTAAAGCTGAATTACAACAATTCTGCAAAGATGAGTGGGCAAAAATTCCTCCAGAGCGCTGTAAAAGACTCATTGCAAGTTATCACAAACGCTTGATTGCAGTTATTGCTGCTAAGGGTGGCCCAACCAGTTATTAGGTTCAGGGGGCAATTACTTTTTCACACAGGGCCATGTAGGTTTGGATTTTTTTCTCCCTAAATAATAAAAACCATCATTTAAAAACTGCATTTTGTGTTTACTTGTGTTATATTTGACTAATGGTTAAATGTGTTTGATGATCAGAAACATTTTGTGTGACAAACATGCAAAAGAATAAGAAATCAGGAAGGGGGCAAATAGTTTTTCACACCACTGTATATGTGCAAAGAGAGAAAAAAACTAAAATAAATTACATTTACACGTATTTATTTGGCTAATGCCTTTATCCAAGGCAACTTACAACATTTCAGATACAATTGGCTACATTTCTTTTTGTTTTTCCAATTGGAGCACAAGCAGGTCAAGTGACTTGCTCACGGTCACGCAGTGTCAGTAGCAGAACTTGAACACATAACCTTAGGGGCTGAAGTCCAAAGCCTTAACTATGCCACACTACCTGAATAAAAAGAGGTAAAAGTTATTCTCACAACCGTCAGGTGTGTGACTAAGGAAGAAAAAAAAGCAGGGTACATACACACACACACACATATTATAGAAGTTAAGGGTCAGGTTAATGGCTAGTTGAATCCAGCTCTAAAACAATCTAATGTAAATGAGTTTCCCCAGAATGGTATTCCTCAATACAATAACCAGAATGAAACACAACACAAACAATATTACTCTTTGTTAACCACTACATAAAAATGTATTACCTTCTTTGCAGTGCACTGACTGAAGAAGAGCCCAGATATCTTTAATCTTTTCTAAACCAAAACTTTTTAGACCCTGCAACAACAAAGAGAAGTGTTCAGTATGCTATGCAGCATTTTCAAAAACGACACCCGAACTCTGTTTTACAAATATTTGTTTGGATAAATTAGATCCAGTGTAATAATGTCATAAAACTACACCAAAGTAAAACAGAATGTAAATTAAGTTAAATGAAAATACACCATATCCATATTTCTAGCAAATCAGAATTTTCCATCCATCCATTTTCTAACCCGCTGAATCCAAATACAGGATCACGGGGGTCTGCTGGAGCCAATCCCAGCCAACACAGGGCACAAGGCAGGAACCAATCCTGGGCAGGGTGCCAACCCACCGCAGGACACACACAAATACACCCACACACCAAGCACACACTAGGGCCAATTTAGAATCGCCAATCCACCTAACCTGCATGTCTTTGGATTGTGGGAGGAAACCCACGCAGACACGGGGAGAACATGCAAACTCCACGCAGGGAGGACCCAGGAAGCAAACCCGGGTCTCCTAAGTGCGAGGCAGCAGCGCTACCACTGCGCCACCGTGCCGCCCCAAAAATCAGAATTTTACACCTTCTAAAAAGGCATTTTGTTCACATTTTCATTCTCATTTGAAATATAAACATTAGACTTCATTAGCGTTATGTGAAACTTACTCCAATGATGTGGATTTTCACTTGCTCCGTTCCCTCTACGACTTTCACTGCTTCGTCAAACACTGTTGAGTTGCAGCGACATAATATTGTAGTCTTTCCTTGTGTGCTTCCTTGTACACTTCCTGTGACAAATAATTCGACACTCTGTCAGCTATTCAAAAAATCATATGAAAAAAATGTGCACACACTAATATGCTTTACCAGCACAGTCATGTCAGGTCACTATGCCAAGAGGCTATACTTACCAATCCCATTGTTCCCTGTTTTATACAGACTCTTCACAAGATTTAATATTCTTTTTGAGTCTTGTCTCACTGCTAACCTAGCTATTTTTTATGTATTCATCCATGCTGCGTGTGTGTGTACCAAAACAATAATATCTGTAAGTTATAAAAAGTGTCACCACATCCTAGCAATGACATTCCACAACCACCAGAGCCTGCACTTGATGCTTGTATGTTCAGACTTTGGAATTTTGAATTGCAGCTCTCCATAACTTTAAACCCTTTAAAGATCTCCAATGGCATTTGGAAAAGTTAACAACGAGAACACTGTCTGCAGTGCAGCTAACTGATGCGTTCAGACATTTACTGGGGGTCACCCAGCAGAGACTGACTGTGAATTAATGCTGAAAGACTCTTTAATACAAGTATAAAATTATTACTTGTATCATGACTAGTTGCTGTTGTTATTTTGCTGCCATTGTGTCTCTGAGACAGTACTGTAAGTGGAATTACCTTTCCACAGTGCACTTCCCAGCAATGAGCCTGGTCCATTCACGGAGCTACTGCTCCCTGATGAACATAAGAAGTAACCACCTAGACACTATGTACAGTATACTGCAGTAAAGTAACACAAGGAGAAGCATAATACAGTTACTGTATGTTGCAGCTTTACCAGAATGAGGTTTTTTCTTTTACAATCACATTATCCAACAACATGCTGTTAGATTAACTTGCTGCTTATACTGTCAAGGATTAAACATTTTTTTTGCACACATAAACAAAGATGAACTTAATTTTACAAGGACAGTTAACATCAAAGTGTATATCTTACTGAATTGTATCACATTAAAACAGGATACTTAAGGAGGCAAGACATTAAAGCATCCCATTTTCTTACCAGTAATCAATCACAGTAATATCTGAATAAACAAAACAGAAGCCAGGAAATGACTAGGATAACTCAGCTGTATTGATTACTTTACTATTTATTTACTATTACTAACCTGCAAACAAATGTGCGCCCCCTAGGACCAGGATTTGCCAAATTGGTTTACAGCTTGGGAAAGGAAGGTAAATGGATATACTTTAACATTTCAAAGAGTTGGAATGAGGTCATCCATCATATTGATAGCCAGCCAATCAAATGTGATTAACATCACATGTTATGGAATCCCATGTGGAATTTTAAAATAAATATTCCTTTTCTGAGGAATAAATCAGAACAACATCAAGAGGAGTCAGGAGAGGGCAAGAGATGTTCAGCCGTTTCATTTAATTGTCAGCAAAACCCTCTCATGAACAACATTGACTGCTATGTCAACAAGTCGTATTATAGAATACATATATACATGAATTTCCCCTTGGGATTAATAAAGTATCTATCTATCATATATATGTGTGTATGTATACACATATTTATTCAGATTTTAATTTCAAACTTATTTTCTATCTTGTTTTATTTGGTACTAGCAAAATACCCGCGCTTCGCAGCGGAGAAGTAGTGTGTTAAAGAAGCAATGAAAAAGAAAAGGAAACATTTTGAAAATAACGTAACATGATTGTCAATGTAATTGTTTTGTCACTGTTGTGAGTGATGAGTGTTGTTGTCATATATATATATACATACATATATATATATATATATATATACATATATACATATATATATATATATATATATATATATACACACACATATATATATATATATACACACACACACACACACACACACATATATATATATATATATATATATACACACACACACATATATATATATATATATATATATATATATATATATACACACACATATATATATATATATATATACACATGTATACATGTATATATATTTATTTATTTACACACACACACATAAACATATATATATACATATCTATACATATACACATATATACACATACTGTATATACATACACATATATATCTACATATATACACATACATACATACACACACAAATACATATATATACATATACATACATATCTACATATATACACACACAGCTATTTCGTATCAGTGCAATACGCTGCTTGTTAAAACGGATAACTCCGCTCTTACGTGCAAGTCTGCGTGGATATTATGAACTATCGTATTTGTTCAAGTTCTTTTAAATTTTAAATAGAAGGAATTTTTATTTAGTCGACAGAAATATCTTTGGTAGGAATGGTAAAACAGACAGGAATATTATTCCTGAATAAATCAACTCAAACCTTAAACAACTTATAATATTTTGCTCTCCATAAAAATATATCCTGTCTAAATTATACAAGTTAGAAATAAAGTAAACGTTAAAAGAACAAACATTCAAATTTCTTTACTCTTATGTAATTTAATATAAAAATAAACTTAGATTTTAAATATCCCAAAAGATTTTGCTCTCCATAAAAATATATCCTGTCAAAATTATACAAATTCAAATATGAACATGCTGCATAACAAAACCTGGAAATATAAATAAAATGTGTTCCTTTCAGCAATAACAAATCAAATCATTCAGTTGTCTTTGCTCATATGTCATTTTAGAGCTGGACGCCTGGCATCTTTTTTTGGCCACAGGTTCGTTTCTGTTTGGTGTGAGGTTCTGTGTTGTGGAGATTCTCAGGATGGATTGCAGGTGCTCATCAGTGAGGCGACTCCTGTGTGCTGTTTTGTTAGTCTTTATCACTGAGAAGAGCTTCTCACACAGATATGTGCTACCAAACATGCACAAGGTTCGAGCCGCATGTAGACGGACTTTTTGTTCTTCAAAGTCACCAAAGCGCCGTGCAAACTCAGTGCGCTCAGTTTATCAGCAAAGTGCGATTTGGGAACACCGTAGTGACGACTTGGTTTAACATTACTTGGCAACAGGGTTGCACTGGTGCATTTGTGTCTCCCATAAAAGCAGCTTCACTTGAAATCACTTTGTGATTGTGCACGGTAAAACGTCCGCTGAAGTGTCAGATTCTTATTTAATTCTTCTGCTTTCTGTATCTTCTGCATTGCATTCAGGTTACCCTGATGTTTTGTCTCATAGTGCCGTCTTAGATTAAATTCTGTAATTACAGCCACATTAGCTCCACAAATGAGACACATGGGTTCAGTAAACATATACTCAGCCTCCCATCGGTTTTAAAGGCTCTATTTTCAGAATCAACTTTTCTCTTCAGCATCGTGTGAGCTAGCTTCGCAATAACTTGCAGCATCATAAGTAGACTTGATTAACGTGGTAAGTGTTCGCAAGGCAGCTGAAGCGCTGCATTGCATTATGGGATCTGTAGTTTATTGTGTTACCAGCGCTTCATATACCCGGCCATTAATAACAATAATACAGTATATAAAATGATCTCGGGCGGATATAATTACACGGGCGGATGTGGCCCGCCCTTGAGTTTGACACATATGGACTAAATAGAACTTGAAAAGATATATTTTTCAAATGTGATCGCAATTCAGATAGAGTTGACGCACTACAGCCTGCATGCCTCAATAAGTCATCCTCCCTCACTCTTACTTTTTACCGCTCATCTAATGAATACACTGAGTATGGCTTTACCAAAACAATCATTGATGGCTAATAAAGTATCCATTATTCGAGTATGTAGTTCGGGATATATATATACATATATATATATATATACCCGCGTATCGCAGCAGAGAAGTAGTGTGTTAAAAAAGCTAGAAAAGAAAAGGGAACATTTTAAAAATAACGTAACATGACTGTCAATATACAGTATTTGTTTTGTGAGTGTTACTGAGTGTTGCTGTCATCAAGGATTTGATTATCATTATTTCTTTCAATCAGGTTCGTATTTGTAGGATGTGTTGTGTTCAAGTTACATTCCGTGTTTGTCAATCGCTGTAAAGATGACAGGTTTCATTCATCGATTAGTTTCTTACTGCATCAATAAACAGCTCGTCTTCTTCTTTATCTGAGACCTGACACACTGCATGCACGGGTTTTTTACACTGTCTTCCTTTAGCGGACATTGACTTTTTCCACCGTGTGCTTTGTTTCCGCAGTAGCTGGATTTATGAATATGCTTGTATCAGACGCTTCATATTTTTTGCTGCCTTTTCAATTGTGTAATTCGGTTTTGTTCAGCTCTTTGGAACTGTTGCTTTTATCTGTGCACGCGCCAGTTCACGTGAGCCGCTCTGTGTACATGCATCGAAGGTTCCCACCTGTGCTGGTGCCATCTCGTGCGATGTCCATGGCTGTATTTAATGTTACCTTAGTCCTTTCTCTCGCAGTTTCGCTGAGTTTGTGTCAAACACCACCCTGACCATCTCATCTTCCTCTCCATAAGCACAGTCCTTCACCCGTGAATATTTAGTGGAGTTTGCTATTGGATTGCCGCTGACGGACGGCCTTATATGGGCAGGCACTAAATTACAAACGCCAGCGGAAGCCTGTCTATGAACTTAATTTAAAGTGTAGGTTTACATCGTGCTTTGTTTCCGAAGTAGCAGAAATCATGAATATGGTTGTATATGTCACTCGCTCGCTTCTTATTGTTTCGCTGCCTTCTCAATTATATAATGCATGTCTTCCTGGTTTTCTATGTACTGCGTGATTACGTAGAAGGCGTGATGATGTCACACGAAACTCTGCCCCCACGGCGTTCAAGATCATCTCCATTACAGTAAATGGAGAAAAACAGCTTCCAGTTATGACCATTACGCGTAGAATTTCGATATGAAACCTGCCCAACTTTTGTAAGGAAGCTGTAAGGAATGAACCTGCCAAATTTCAGCCTTCTACCTACACGGGAAGTTTGAGAATTAGTGATGAGTCAGTGAGTGAGTGAGTGAGTGAGTGAGTGAGTGAGTGAGGGCTTTGCCTTTTATTAGTATAGATTACTATTCATTTAGTGCATTTCTATACCTTGTATCTATAGTGAATGAAATAATAAATTGAAAATTAAGACACCTATATGTGGGGTAGCCACATTACTTGCCCATAGGGTTTATAAAGGCTAAGAGGTCGCTCCTCGAAAGAAGAGACAACTGTGGTAAAAGCAGGGCATATTGTTTGATCAGTAAGTGGCACAACCAAAAGAATTACGCTTTTAATTGTGTCGTGATGACACCTGTATGTTTGCCAGTGATAGTGATGAGTAAGCATCACCAATAAGTAGAGACTCCTATAGAATATTGTAAGATATATTACAGCTCCATTGTCTAATTAAAATGTATTCTCCATTGCCTGTTTAAGGATATCTATACGTGATTGTGATGGGGTTCTAAGTAGAATATTGAGGGGTGACTGACAATTAGGCTTTCAGCTGAGACTTTGTCTATAGGATCCCTATGTGTACACGTATCTGTATGTGTAATAATCTTAAGGTGCAAGAGTAGACCATCCTAGTAATGCACTTGGAAAGTCCTATAAAACCCACGATAATACATTGTTCCAAAGCAAGTTTAGATTGAGGTTCTTTTACATGGCTGTACTTGGGAGTGTCGTTCAAAGCATTTTCCATTAATTAAAGTTTGTCAATTTAAAAGAGTCAATACAATTTTCTTACAACACCCAGGACAGTCCATTAATAAATACGTACAGTACAGTGGAACCTCGGTTTATGAGTAACTTTTTTTAATAAAATTTTGACTTGATAAATGAGCGATGTCTTGCAATACGAGTAGTATGGATACACTTTGTCTGCTCAGCGTTAATGTGATCACAACTGAGCTGATTGTTCTTCTTTCTCTCTTGTGTGTGTGTGTGTGTGTGTCTCTCCTTTACAATCGTCTCCTATTCTCCGTCTGAGTCTGTGTGCCTCACTCATATAGTCAACATCCGTACAAGTGTATACTGTTTACTACAGCATTGTGACTGTGTGTGTATGTGTGTGTGCGTCCCCATCTTGCGCCCCAAAACAAGAAGCTGAGTCTCAGTACTTTAACAACACCAGCCTTATTCAGCTTGAAACAGCAACAGCGCTGTTATTTATTGTAGCGGGATCTTTATAATGTTCCTTGTATCACCTATTGACAGCAGATGCTTCTAGCATGTCTGTGATCTTTTTAAATGTTCTTATACGGCGAACTGCTACAGCGCTGGGAGACTGCGATTGCTTTGGTACGCTCTTCCGCGTGTCGTCCCGTTGGGTGGAATCCCACATGAGTTTAGAAACTCACTCACACCAGCCATGATTCTTTTTAAAGGTAAAGTGCAGGTTAATTTGTTTTATGTATTTTTACTTTATATTTTGTATTAATCATTTTTATATGAATAGTTTTGGGTTGTGGAACGAATCATCTGAGTTTCCATTATTTCTAATGGGGAAATTCGCTTTGATATACGAGTGCTTTGGATTGCGAGCACGTTTCCAGAACGAATTATGCTTGTAAACCGAGGTTCCACTGTATACTAAATTAGTTGGAGAGTCTGCTGTTAATTCCATGTGAGCAAACTCTTAATCAGTTGTTAATTTGTATCTGAAAATGAACTCCTTACCTTCCTGAAAACCTCCCACCAGAGTCTTCTTCACATTTTTGCATACATCAAGAATTGTTGCTCCAATGTAAGCAATTTCAGGACCAAATCGAAAACTCTAAGAGATAATGGAAACAAACTACTTTATAAAATCTTTCAGACAGACGTGCATGTTAAAAGTTGTGCCTAATTTTTTGTTTCTCTTGAGATGCAAAGTAGAGTATATGTAGTTTTCAACCCTACAAATAATTGACTTAAAGTTGCTTCTGTACTATATATTAAAAATTCATCATGTGTTCTACCCTAGTAAAAATTGGGCAGAAAAGAAGCATATTCAAAGAAAACACACTCTACACACAGCAGTAGAAATACCAGGAGCTGGACCCCTCAAACTACTTGTAAAATATAAGCAAGATGATTTCTAATCATGGAGTGTAAGCAAACAGTGAAAATATATACTCTGGGCCTGGGCTTAGAAAATCAAATGGTGTAAGTACTATATTCTCTGCATATTTGTAAAAACTGGTTTTACTTACCCGGGTTAAGTAAAATATATGTGTATGTGGAACTTCAGATAATGCATTTACGGCACCTCTGAAAGTATAGATTTGCTGGTGAGGGTCTCCTACGAGTATTTTTCCACACGGCTGTGACAGAACAATGTCAATGATTGCTTAAAAAGAACACACAAAACAGCAAGAGTAAGGGAAGATGTTTAAAACTTTAACTATTAAATAAATGTCAAATTACTAATGTCCTGTACAAGCCTATTAACAAGAAACATGTTGTGCTCCTTTTAGGAAAATGTAAGGAAGGCATCAAGAGCCGTACGGTAGGAAGGATAATTAAACTTTTAAAGCACAAAACAAATATCTGGCCATGCATGCATATGTTGCCCTAGTCCAGTTTACAATTGTGTTTTGTAAAAGATAAATGATAGACAATATTTATACCAAAATAAACAGAAAAATTATAACAATAGAGAAGCAAAAAAAAAAACTTCAGAATTATAACTCAATTGTCTTGGTGTAGAGATTGGGGTCCCTCAGATTCAGTTCCACAGGGCTACAGGTTTATGTTCCTACCTAATTTCTTAAACAGAACCCAATTCTTGCAACTAGAACAATTCATTTAATTTGATGGCACGTTGGCGTTTTCATTCTGCCATATAAGGTTATGTTTATATTGTAGATATCAACTTTCTGAGGATGTCACCCAAAAGATTTATGACCAGGAACATTTTAGTAATTCTAGTCTTCAATTTTTTTTCTTTCATTTCTTGCTAAATATTTTGTTATAACAGACGAACAACTGAAGGTGTAAATTGGATATGGTTAGATGGTTCCTTTGTTAGTTGCATTTGATTATTTGCAGATAGTTAGGAAAACAACAATTAATAACAGTGAATTTAACAAAAAAAAATCAATTGAAGGTTTGGAATCTTAACAAGAAAATTAACTAAAATGAAGCCCAAAACCTCTGATTAAATAATAACTGTTTCAATAATTGTCTCTTCCTGAAAATACTTCAAACCCTTTTCACCAGGCTTCATCAACAGCTGACTAGAGTAATACCAAACCAATGAGGGAAGCTGCCCACACACACAGCATCAGGCAATTTACTAGATTTGTCTTCTTTAACTTTCTTTATTTTAAAATATAGTACTGTACAATCATATTCAAATGTTTTTTTTTCATCAATAACTTTCCATTTTCACTTAGAATATACAGTGATCCCTTGCTGTATCGCGCTTTGACTTTCGCGGTTTTGCTCTATCGCGGATTTTATATGTAAGCATATGTAAATGTATAATGCGGATTTTTCGCTGATTCGCGGATTTCTGAGGACAATGGGTCTTTTAATTTATGGTACATGCTTCCTCAGTTTGTTTGCCCAGTTGATTTCATACAAGGGACGCTATTGGCGGATGGCTTAGAAGCTACCCAATCAGAGCACGTATTACATATTAACTAAAACTCCTCAATGCTATAAGATATGCCTCCTGCGCGGTGCTCGATTGTTTGCTTGTCTCTGCCTCTCTCTCACCCTCTGTGGCATTCTCTGCGCCTGACGGAGGGGCTGTGAGCAGAGGTGCTGTTTGCACAGAAGCTGTTTGCCTAGTGGATACGGGCGCTCCTCTAAGAAATGCCGCTTTATCGAGGTGCGTCCAAAAGCACACTTATTGATTTTTTGATTGTTTGCTTTAATCTCGCGCTCTCTCTCTCTGACGTTCTCTGCGCTTGACGAAGGAGATGTGAGCAGAGGGGCTTTTTGCACAGAGGCTGTTTGCTTAGAAGATAGGGACGCTCCTGTAAAAAATGCTGAAAGGCTACCTTCGCATTGATCCCTTCATTGCCGCTGCTTTATCGCGGTGCTTGCATACTTAAAAGCGCAACAGCCCTATTGATTTTTCATTGTTTACATACTCTCTCTCTGACATTCTCCGCTCCTTACGCGCACTTTGAAGAGGAAGATATGTTTGCATTCTTTTAATTGTGAGAAAGAACTGTCATCTCTGTCTTGTCATGGAGCACAGTTTAAACTTTTGACTAAAGGGTGTTATTTCATGTCTAGAGGGCTCTAATAATGTTAAAAAACGTATTTAGAAGGTCAGAAACAGGTTTTCTATGCTCTAACTGCGAAAATATTAGATTTATAAATAAAGAATCCTACTTCGTGGAAATTCATTTATCTGTCTGGAGCGGATTAACCGCGATAAACGAGGGTTTACTGTATAACTGTGCGGAGAATATTTATAAACAGTGTGGGAGAGTTTCTAAGGGCTTAAAATATATAAAATAATCATACAACCATATGGTTTCTACTTCGCAGATTTTCACCTATCGCGGGGGGGTCTGGAACGCAACCCCCGCGATCGAGGAGGGATTACTGTATAACCATGTAACAAGGTATTTTGTAACATTGAAAATTCAAACTTACTTTGGCCTTTTGGACATAAATGAAAAGTTTACATTCATGAATGGTAAATGTTTGTTAATATTTTTATTCCTGGATCCTGAACAAGGCCTTCATTCCATTAAAGAATGTGAATATGAAGTAGTTCATTTTAAGAAGATCTCATATTGCACACATACCCATAACCCTTAGAGTCTGTCAATAATCTACTTGTATCTCTATTTGGCCCAATAAAATAAATTATTTTATTGTTTGTCCACTGCAGTGATTGCATATGTTGCTGATGGTATTGAATATAATACTAATTGGAATGATTAATTGATATAGTCTACTAAATATTAAACCTCAATCCTTTTCAATTTGTAGCATTTATTCTTAAGAATTTAGCTTTTTTTTTTTGGACTGCTTCAAAATTACTATAGGTACTTTTCATATTGTGGTACCTGCAGAATTACGAAATCAGTGTAGTAAATGTATAAACCTAGCAATTTGACATTGGCAATGGATTAAAGGAGTTAAAACAGAATAGTTATTTCATACACCTAACATACCCGGAGTGCAATCTTGAGCTTCATCAATGAAAATAACATCATATTTGCGTAGGCGCGGTCGAGAAAGTTGCCATAATTTTAGGTATCCTGGAGGGAAAACAACATGTGTCAATTATTAAATCTTTATAATGAGGTTTTAAACTGTCATTTAAATGAATTAGATTTAAATACCACAAGGTTGTTAATTGCATTTTCATTAATTTATAGAGCACATTTTTTCTGTCTTAACTTTTTTTATCCTTCCAATTTCATTGTAACCTACTTGTAATCTGAAAAGTTCAGCAGCTTCAAAACAAAATACAGGAGTCCCGCATTGAAATAAGAGCTTAATCTAAGTGATCTGTGGCACTTTAATATAGAATGACATTCTGGACAGGACTTGTATAGTGGCTAAACAACCTGGAAAAAGCCAGACAACAGGCATTTAAACTGTTTTTGTTGATGCTGTTGAACACATATATAAATAGCAAAGATTTTGAAACTGACATTTACCATCATGAGGCATATGAAAGGCTGAATCTCTCATTTCTTTTAATTGTTTCATCTTCTCCCATATACCATCTGCATCTTCTACAATATTCTACAGAAAACAAACAATTTATAACAAAGCTTACAATTCCACTAACTTAGGTTGTTCATTATACAAATAAAATGTATGTTATTTGGCTTAAAAGGTTTATCATACTCAGACTTGAAAACAAGTACTCTAAAATGACAAAAAGTAAATTATACTATTTCAAGAAAGATGTCTATTTTAACACTTTTTTAAAAAAAAGTTAAATCTTACTAGTTTTTCTGGGTGTGACACCAGTTCAACTTTTCCTTGCGTTTTTTTGCAACGATCTGGGACATGCTGTGTGTTTATGATGTCATCTTTGGAAGCAAAGAAATTCTGAAGAGTCTGTGCGACAAGTTTTGCATTTACAAATCCACCTCTTCCTTTAGGCAGAACCCAATTGACACTGAAAGCCTTTAAGCCAAAGATATTAAGCTTCTTTAAACGTTGATACCTAAGAACAGAGCATCATTGGCAAGGAGAACAACAACACATTACTGTTATGTTTTTCATAAAATTCTATCCATTTAACTCAGAGGTTATACATTTTTAGTATTAATGATGTCTAAATATTCATTTCAAGCAACCCCTTCATTGATCACATTCATTATAAAATATTTCATGGAATTTTCTCTAACGTGGAACCTTGTCATAGATCACCTTAGTAGAAGGTCAGGTCAGGTCAGTAAGCATGCACTGGTGCAGCGTGTTCCCGCTCCCACCACACGACGAAACAGCTTGGGATCCTGGTTTGCAACCTCCGAGGTAGACATGCGGTCCAGTCCTACCCTCTAGAAATGACCATCTATCTGCTGCAGCCAGGTAATAATGGGCATCCCTTTGGCCTGGTCCAGCCACTCATGTCTTCAACAACGAGGATCCTACAAGCCAGATCACCCTCGGGGAATCTTTCCACATGGCCATATAGTGCCATAACTGACACTTCCTCACAATGAAGTTAATGTGCCTCATTTGGGACTCCATGAACAAACGCTCATTCAACACAAAGTCAAATCAGCGGTACCCAAAGATTCTTCGAAGAGACACAGTACCAAAAGAAGTTCAGTTTTCATCTCAGGTCACTGGATAGCATCCATGTCTCGCAACCTTATAGCAAGACAGGAAGCACCAGGACTCTAAATACTTGGACAATGCATCTACTGACTTCATAGAAAGAGTCGCCAGAGACATGAATGTCACTGCTGAGGTAAGTAAACCTCGTCTTTGAATATGGCCTGTCACACCTATCATTTTTCTTTTATGTTACTCCCACTTACAATTTACATTGAGTAGAATACTATATAAGGAGATTCTGCCCATGATTCATAGTTAGAAAAAATATAAGGTGTGGTCGACAAAAATCTGTTGCAAGCTGAATGCTTTAAGAACAGATGTGCATGGTAAAAATATGTTACTGTACATTCGTTTTTGTGCTGACCCATTTTATAGTTCTCATTACTTCTGACTCATAATCACTTCATATGATGCAGTGCTGTACAGTATTTCACTATTTTATTGTTTGTAAAAATGTTTATTTTCACTATTTATCACTTTCAGTATACTTCTTTGTTGCAAATATCAAATGCAGCAAATATGTAAAAGTTGTGACTTTGTCCTCTTCTATTGTAAATTATTGCTTGTAGCACATACTGTCAAATGAATATCACACAACATTTAATTTTTCAAACATTTTAGAAAGTAAAAATGGTAATATCAATATTTTCTGAAGGAATTAAATGTTTTGTTGCAGTGATTGAAAAAACTATAAATTTAAGCATTACGCTAACAGAGAAAACCAAATGCATAAACTAGTACTAAATGTGCAATTGTGCTTTTCAAAGTATCTTAAAAGTAAATTAAAAAAATCTAAGGAATATAGTACATGTTAGTACAGACCACACGTGTATGCAGTTTACTGTTACTGTTTAGTATAATAAAATAAAACAAATTAACAAAGATAATCACACACAAAAGAAAAAAAAGAGAACCTGCAGTACACAGACTTACCTAAGGCTTTACTTACTTTTATGATAACTTGCTGTTAGATATTCAAGTACTACTAAGGATTTATATGGTAATAAGCACTTCCATGAAAGACTGGGATGCAAGGTTATAATGTAGTATAACTTAATGCGAACCCAGCCTCATTACAGTTCGTACAAAATGTATTTTATCCGTAATAGCAATCTTCAGCCAGACGTAGTTACCAACATATCAATGTTGTTCAATTATATTGAAATATACTGTATATACATAACTTATATATAAATATCTACGCATGGAAGTGTGTGTGTCTGCATGTCTGGCACAGAAGTGCGAGGCGGTCCAGAACTGTAAGGCTACAGCATGAAGCTCAAAGAGCCGGCAAGGCAGCCCAAAGTTAACGAGTCAGAAGAAGAAAGTAGTACGAGGCTGCAGCATGAAGCTGAAACAAAGCGACTCCGTCGCAAAAGTGAAACCGCCAAGGTAAGAGAAACGAGAGAAAAACTCACTTAGCTGCTGATAGACAAGTGGGGCAAGCACATCCGCAACGCGAAACCGGCAACTCTGCATTTCAATTTTTTTTCTAACAATTTCCATAGTTTCTAGAAGCCCGGGCTTTTTACAGCATGGGCTTACACAGCCAGTGTGTGAGAGTGTGTGTGTATATATATATATTTTTTTTCATATTGTGGCGAATGGCTGGGGCTGCTGCTGCCCAGCCGGAATGCCCAAGAGGGCCGGAGGAGGGCTTGCACCTCCTCCAGACCACGAGGGGGCAACCGCCCTGGTTGCTTTGGGGACCACGGGTAGAGAGCTTGGAAGCTCAACGCTGTAGAAATCCGTGGTTGCCGCCAGGGGGCACCCTGCTGCCTTCGGAGCCCTGGACCTCAGCACTTCCGCCACACCTGGAAATGCTGGGGGGAAGAGGACCAGGGACACCCAGAGTGCTTCCGGGTGCGCAGCCTGGCACTTCTGCCACACTGGGGAGTGCCGGTGGAAGATGGCCGGGAAGCACCTGGAGCACATCCGAGTGACTATAAAAGGGGCCGCCTCCCTTCATTCAGGGCTGGAGTTGGGTAAGGAGAGGACGAGAGCTCATAGAAGAGAGTGGAAGCAGTCTGAAGGAAGGCAGAGACAGTGTGAGAGGCCTGGACTTTGGAGAAGTCTTGGGGTTTTTGTGTTGCACTTATTGTCTTGTAAATAGTAGAAACTGTAAATAAACGTGTGGAGGTGCTTAATAACATGTGTGCCTGTCTATGTCCGGGGCTAGTTCCACACTGGCATAGTCGGCAGGATGCTCCTTCTGGTTCAAGGCAAGGACCTGTACAAAAAAATAATGTTGTGGATGGCCCGGCACAGCAGGGGAGCAGCCTGCACACAGCCCCACAAGAGGGACTTGCCCCACGGACCGCCACCGGTCTGCAGAAGAGCTGTTTCCCCCATGGTGAGAAAAGACAACAGGCAGAGCAAGAGGACAGCGGGCTCCTGCGAGCGGGGCGTCGCTGGAGGTGCCCGGGATGGCCTGTCACCGACGGAGGCCACGCCGAGAACGTCTCCTCAGACAGATGGGACCCGGGAGGCAAGTTCCCTGCTTGCCGGCAACCGGCCCTGGTGGGCCACGTGTGTTTTCTGTGTTGCAGGCAGGGGCTGCCCGCATCCGCATCAGTGGAAGGTGCAGGTCGATCCGCGGTGCTTCGTTGACGCGGCGACATCAGGGAGAACTGCCGGAGAGGAGTTGCAGTCTCTAAGAAAGCGAGGCTCGTCACGGCACCAGGAGGGAGACCAAAATGGTCGTGGACTGGAAGTCGCTTCCTTTGACAGGCACGCAATTGGACAGTGTGTCTTGCGTGCCCGCCGATGACTGAAGAGAGGCGGAACCAAGGAATGTCCATCATGTGCCAGGGAGAGACCCGATTGGGCCGGAGGGAACGACCCACAGGAAGCAGCCGACATGTGTTGCTGACAGACAGGTAAGCTCACCGTCGCCTAACTTCCTGTCCTTGCCTGTGGTCCTGCGTGAACTGGAGGAGTGCCTTCAGTCTATAGGGCCATTATTGCAGGTGCTGAGTGCTCTCTGTGCAGAGTTGCTGAAGCTGGAGGGGAAGGCGGTCGCATCATTACAGACACTGCGTGCTGCGGCAGAACGGCATGACGCTGGATCCTTTGGCCGGAGTAGTACGGCGGGGAAGGCGAGTAGAGCCGACCCCGTACAGCATAAGTGAGGTCCCACCGAAAGTGCCCGTGAAACTCGTGACTGGAACCAAGTAGGGCAATCTCCAACAATGGAAATGGCGGCAGGTGCTGCGCACGTGGTGAGGGGGGGCAGATCAAGAGGGCTGGTAGGACGGGGTCTGATGAGTGCCCCGGGTCCTAGCACCCTACGCCCCGAGCCTGCGACGGCCTCGCGTCGTTCCATTGAGACGCAGATGGGACAGAGTCGTTTTTTAATGCCATAAGGAGACTCAGACCGTCAAGGCGTTCCAGAGAAAGAGGAGGAATCGAGGGACGCATGCCAGCTCCTCTGATAAGGGTGGATGTGAGACAGGCTGTTCATGTCCTGAGAAGGGCTACCCTCTGCAGAGGTAGAGGGAAGCCTCAAAGTCAGTAGAGATTGCAGGAGTGCAAACGGTCCCGTTGGTTGATCCAACAAGAGGGGCACGGACCAGCGGAGGGGGTGCCGGTCAGAGAAGGGAGCGCTGCCAGTGCGTGGCGCAGAGGGACGCCAGGAGGTGGCGTCCAGGCAGCGGCTCTGCCCCTGTTTCTGTTTGCTTTGCAAGACCGGACCCTGGACAAGTAGTGGGACCCGCTTCGTTGGGGACCAGCTCTCGCGGGATGGGCTGCTTCACCGGACGGGTCTTTGCTGGCAATGGGGCACTGTGGCAAATGGCTGGGGCGGCTGCCCAGCCAGGACGCCCAAGAGGACCGGAGGTGGGCTTGTACCTCCTCCAGACCAAGAGGGGGTGACCGCCCTGGTTGCTTTGGGGACCACGGGTAGAGAGCTTGGAAGCTCAACTCTGGAGGGGCCCGTGGTCGCTCCGCTGCCTTTGGAGCCCTGGACCTCAGCATTTCCGCCACACCCAGAAGTGCTGGGGAAGAGGACCAGGGACACCCAGAGGGCTTCCGGGTGTGCAGCCTGGCACTTCCGCCACACTGGGGAGTGCCAGTGGAAGATGGCCGGGAAGCACCTGGAGCACATCCGGGTGACTATAAAAGGGGCCGCCTCCCTTCATTCAGGGCTGGAGTTAGGTGAGGAGAGGACGAGAGCTGGAAGAAGAGAGTGGAGGCTGTCTGAAGAATAAGGCAGAGTGTGTGAGGCCTGGACTTTGGGGAGTTTTGGGGGTTTGTGTGTGCACATAGTGACTGTAAATATTAGTGTAAATAAACGTGTGGTGGTGATGATTAAACATGTCTACCTGTCTGTGTCCAAGGCTAGTTCCACAATATATTTATACACACACACACACACACACACACACACACACACACACATACTAGAGGGCCTTGTCCGCCAAACCACCCCTCCCCCCCCGGTCTCTGTCGCTCGCATATGTGGACTTCACTTTCATCAAACAACAAATCTTTTAATTCTCATGAATATGCCTCTTCATTGGGAGGTAACACTACTTTTATCTGATGACAACATGAATTAGAAGATCTACAAGTCTCCGACTTAAAGTTTAAATCCGAACAATATATTCAATCTCTTATCGCTGTGCTGATTGCAATATGTAATCTTTCGAGGTAACAGAGGCCCACCTTGCCTGAAGAAGGGGCCTGAGTTGCCTCGAAAGCTTGCATATTGCAATCTTTTTACTTACTCAATAAAAGCTGTCATTTTGCTTAACTTCTCACTTGACCTTCTTTAAAAAGGCAAATTTCGTTCTGGTGACAAAAAGTTCTATTTATCTATCCTGAGAAACTGTTAGGAAAATGTCCATCAAGATTCTTCACAGATTCGCTTAAGGGCGTGTTCTGCCTCCTCTCCCATTCTCTGACCTCACCTTAAGTAACTATTCTGTAAAAATGATCGAGTGTTTGCCTTGCCAACCAGGATTCCAAGCTGTTTTGTCATGTGGATGGTGCAGTGAGGCACTGTACCACTGCATGCTCCCCAACCTGACCTGACCTGACACAACATGCCAATTACATTATGATTAAATGCTTGAGGGGAGTGGCACGGTGGCGCAGTGGTAGCACTGCTGCCTCGCAGTTAGGAGACCCAGGTTCGCTTCCCAGGTCCTCCCTGCGTGTAGTTTGCATGTTCTCCCCGTGTCTGCGTGGGTTTCCTCCCACAATCCAAAAACATGCAGGTTAGGTGGAATGGCGATTCTAAATCGGCCCTAGTGTGTGCTTGGCGTGTGGGTGTGTTTGTGTGTGTCCTGCGGTGGGTTGGCACCCCGCCCAGGATTGGTTCTTGCCTTGTGCCCTGTGTTGGCTGGGATTGGCTCCAGCAGACCGCCGTGACCATGTGTTTGGATTCAGCGGGTTAGAAAATGGATGGATGGATGGAAATGCTTGAGGGAAAAGAAGATATAAAATATATAAATATCAGATATATAAAATAACAGAAACGCCTGGAGAGGATGCTATTCTATTGCAAGGCTCACTTACAATTTGGAATTGTGAATTAACCTGCACAACTTTGGGGATAAGGGAGAAACTGGAGACTCTGGAGAAAAACTCACTCAGACAAGCTGTGCAAACACCACACCCAGAACAACTGTTTGAGGGATTCAGACCCTGGACAAGGAATCCATGGGGATGCAGAATTTACCACCGTTCTGCATGTAATTTAGTAATATAAAAAGTCAAATTCAACAAAAAGATTTAAAGAGTCTACAAACTTTTCTAAAATATCAAATAAGGTATTTGAACATAACATATAAAATTATTCCAGACAGGTTGCAGAGGTTGTTGGATCTTGATAGCTAAATAAATATTTTAAAAGTTTAATAATAGTGTAAAAGAAACCATTCAAAGATTTAACATGTTCATTGAGGGAACAGGATCACCCATATACCTCTCTTACTGTCTTACTTTTTTCCCACTGCCTGATAAGCCATGGAATGAATGGTCCTGCAGTCTACATTTGGAGGAAATGTACGAGCAGCCTGCTCTGCTACGGACTTGTTAAAAGCAACATATAAGAAATGAAGATGGGGTCTCTGCTGGGCATATTTAATTAATGTGAAAGTTTTCCCAGTACCTAAAAAAAAATACATTTAATACAATTAGAAGCATGAAAGCATTAACCATTATCCTACAGCTGCATAGACATACCTTAACTTTTCACAGTTTTCATTTAATATATAGTATAGAACTGATCAGAAGATTGTCCACTCTACATTTAACCGGCCAAGCCAGCTTTCAATTGCTGGAGGCACCTCAGCATATTTGCATAGTTAAGTAAAGTGCATTTGTTTAGATGAAAAGACATTTGAAAAGTTGCAAAACAAGACAATAAAACAAATAGTACAAAATAAAATCATAACTAGCTATAGAAATGTTACCAAAAAATCTCAAAAAATGTATTCGTGAAATTTTTCTAAAGAAGATAAGTCCAGCTATTTTGCTGGTTTACCACCTACTTGAAATTTTTATCTCCTTTTTCCAGGAACTCACCTGCAAATGCCATGATTTTCACTACATGCCCATCTGAAATATCATGATTCAGGATTTTTTTCTGCTCATGGGTAAATGAAATTTCAGAGACTGGCATCACACTGAAATAAAAAAAATAAGCATTTTGCAATGTGAGGTTTGCTGTGATGGCTAAGCCAAATACCTAGACAAACCAGTTCTAGTGAAATGTAATGTAAAGTTTCTCTGATCTGGGATCAAAATGGATCTAAAATTTGGTGCAATCGAAAGGAGACAAACTTCATATTTGATGCAATTGCTTGCATTTGGATAACTAACACGAGATGACATGAGAATGTCTTCTCTGACTAGGATAGCCTTACTTCCTTCTTTAATGACTAATTCCTCTGATACATGTGCTTACCTTTTTCTGTTTTCTTTTATACTATGGTATAAAAAGTGTAAAGCATGATACAATATTCATCCAATAAGGAAGAAAATGCTTCACTAGCTTTGGGGATCTTCACATTACAAATGGAGTCCATTATTAGTCAATAAGATGGCCTCTGAATAGTACAACGGCATTACATCCACGCTATGCAAGTCCTTAATGTTTGGAAAGAAGCTCATATCATTGTATTACACACAAAGAATACTCCCGTCTTTAACAGCAATCTGGCCCTCTATTTTCCTTAGAAGACCTCAAATCTGTCCTTGGACAAAAACAAAGATGACATTCTGTAGTGCAGCGTCTATAAATCTTGGTCTTATAATTAGCATAAATCAGGAAAAAGCATTCATCAGACCACACTATGTTTTCTGGGTAGTTAGTATTTAAGTATTCTATAATCCAAAATGCTGTATCCTCTTGTCTTTTGTGGAAAAGAGTAAAATACAACTGGGTTGTTGGCTGCCAATTTTTCACAATAGGAGAATAACACCAACCATGCTCTAAAAGAAATATGGACTCATATGCTTTTGTTTAATGTCCGTTATCAGCTCTCTGAAAGCTAGGAAATTAATCAGATGTGTGGTTCCGTGCAGTTGTAAGAAAAATGTATCTCTAAGAGTGAAGTGCATCTTCCTTGAAGTCCAAAAGGCCTCCATCTGGCTATAGTTCTTATTAGTAAAATATAATGCAAATCAACCTGACAAAGCTGTTCATTCAGTATTAGTACTCTGACTGATCATAATGTAAAAGTAAAAAAAAAAAGTAACATGTAGCTTTATTATACATACTGAATACTGTACTTCCATACAGTAATTATTTACCATATTTACCATATCCAAACTTTCCTCATAGATGAGGTGAAGTTGACTTCCTACTTATCCATAAGACTATTTTTCAGTATAATAGAAATCTTTCTATATTAACACTCTTTAATTTTCAATCCATACTCTGATGTAGTTCCTTGACTCTTTAATTTAATATTTAAGTCTGACTCTGAAGATGCATGGTAAGATTTCATTGTGAAAAAAATAAAAAAAGTTGAAAAACATACAAAATTCACGATTAAGTTTGAAATGATACTACTGATGTTTATGAATGGACGTGTCTTTTAACAACTTACCAGTGAATAACACCTGCTTGCTACAGAACTAAGAAAATAACATTTTATGGCATGTCACAAATGTGAGCACAGGGGCATTGTTCCCGGTACAATGGTGTGACTGGAGAAGGGGCTGCACCATCTGCAATCACAATTTCCACTCATGTTGTCAGAGTAGAGAAATTCCCATGATGTCATATCCAGTATCTCTTCTCTCCTGAACTTCTACTCCAGACAACATAAAAGATGAACCTCACAAGTAGTAATTGTCATTTGACAAGAAAGCAGTCAAGTTGAGTCCACCTCCATAACCCGACCAGCTATATTCTAAAGACCCTAGGACTTTATCTAAACAAACAACCTTCAATTAAATGACAAATACATGGTTAGGAACCCAACTCCTTTTTATGTAATTTTTTGCTTCTTTCGCACACATTTCTATACATACCCATCTCTGTCTCTTCCTTTAACGTGATTTGAACCTTCAGTTGGTTGTTGAAGCACATCAAAGCCGAATGGTGCATTCTCCATCAGGTGCAAAACATAATATAGATTGTAATGGAACCTTGTTGGATACAACAATGCATAATTATAATTCAGATTTAAACACTGTGGCAGTTTGAAGCCCCATAAGTATATCCACAAGTAAATTAGACTCTGACGGTACATTACTGTATCTGATGAAAATCAACTGAATAAAATTAACATTTTGATTTTAAAATTATGTGGTTATTACAGTAAAGGTGGCAAAACAGTTACGTCTAAATTACTGTTTATTAAGACAAATTACCTAGTTATGGGGGTTTCTTTCAGCTTTTACAAATAATTCAGGGAGAGAAAACAAGCAGTGTCCTCAGAGTCATATGGATTGCAGGCACTGTATCTTCTTTTAGAGTATTTTGCCAGATCACTGCAAATTTCTTTTCATATTGGAGCTTCACTGGCTCCAAAAATGCGGAAATAAGCACCATATTGCTGTTTTGTAAGGGTCACTAATTATGACAGATGATTCTCAGCAATATTGATTTTAAAACTTGTATTCTTAACCAAGCACATTTTTGTTAAGGCAAAGTATAACAAGCAACTAATGATGTTGGTCAGATTAATGTATTTGACCAGTGCTCTTCTCACATCTATAAAGTGTTTCAAAATGGGAATGATATTATTGAGAAAAGCAGCTTTAAGGCCAGTCAAATGAATGACACAGAGCTAAATATGTGTGGACATTTCAAGCTCATTAATCCTTTTAAGAATACTTTTTATAATTGGGCATTACTGTTGGCACATGTCTACTGCTCAAGAGTCCTGTATAAGAATTAGCAGATTACAAGTAGGGCTAGAGTACACAATAAATTGATTATCATTGACACAGGTATGCTTGGAAAGGGCTTGTTAATCTATAAACAGACACAGAATGTACCTGCACAGTCTGAGGCCGACTACTACATAGCAAATAATTCACAAAGAGTGATATGGATAATTCTAAAGGCAATAGAAAAGCTCTCATATGACGAGAACAATTAGACAAATTTAACTTTCTTACCCCAAGTGGAAAATATGTACAGTTAACATCATAAATTGCAATATTCATTGAAAAAGCAAGTATGCAGTGAATAATAACTACATGTAAGAAAATTGCTCCTTTACTATTTACAGTACATTTACCATACCTGTTGCTGATGTTGATTCCAAGTTTTTTCATTGCAAAGAGCAAAACTGCTATGTGATACAAAATTTCAGAAATCCCAGCTAGACTGAGGGTGGAGCTTGGTTGGTTCAAAACAGCCACCAGTCTCTGGATGTCTCTGACTCCATCCGAAAGTAATACGATAACCACCAAAACAGCCCAGACATACTGTGCCTTGAAGAAAAAGAATAAACAAAACATGTATTAGACAAAATTATCCTGCTAATAAAACATAACATAAATGAAATACAGATTAAAATGCAAAAATCCCTACTACAGTACAGTTAAACAAAATAGAAAGGTTCCAACTAAAAATAAATACACAAATACAGTAATACATGCTTATATACAGAATATGTAACTTAGTAATCAGAGAAGATATACCACACCGGAAATTAAAGCAGGATGCACTTGAATCATCCATCCATCCATTATCCAACCCGCTATATCCTAACTACAGGGTCACGGGGGTCTGCTGGAGCCCATCCCAGCCAACACAGGGTACATGGCAAGAAACAAACCCTGAGCAGGGCGCCAGCTCACCGCAGGGTGCGCACACACACACACACACACACACACACATAAACACACAATAGGGTGCCAATGCACCTAACCTGCACGTCTTCGGACTGTGGGAAGAAACCGGAGCACCCGGACGAAACCCACGCAGACACAGGGAGAACATGCAAACTCCATGCAGGGAGGACCTGTGAAGCGAACCCGGGTCTCAAAACTGCGAGGCAGCAGCACTACCCACTGCGCCATCCGTGCTGCCCGCGCTTCAATCAGAGGGTGACTATAATTTTTGAACTAAGCTGAGCAATTCTTTCTGAAAATATTATGATAATTAAATGTAACATATATATATATATATATATATATATATATATATATATATATATATATATATATATATATATATCATAATGCCTTTTTTCTGCTTACTGTAAAGTTTTAAGTATAGCTTTAATTTAAACAAATGCTTCCAAAGGGAAAGGACAGAAAAATATGTTTATGTATACGTTAAGAAATATGTAAACCTTTCAACAGCTTACACCTACGGATTCTGATGACAGCTAAATGAAAATCATGCAGGTGTCTAAATACATAAATCAGGCCTTAAAATTCATAAATTTGGGAGAATATCCCTCTTTAAACTTAATACTAGGGGGGATTTCAGACTGTGTGGGGGGATAGGGGTGGGGGTAAAACCCATAGTTTAATAAGCACTTTAAAAAAGCCTCAAGTATGAATATACATGTCATAACTTGCTCTTTCTGATGTTTACTATAGATTATAACATTTTGAGTAGATAAAGATAGAACCCAGACTTTTAGATAGTTTGTTATTTCTGCTATTCTAACTTTAAGTAATTCATTATTTTATACAGATTTCCACTCAGATTTAGCCGAAAATCCAGACTTGCCATGAAAAAAAACTGCATCAGCAGAGTAATATAAAACAATTCACAGAATGTACTATAAAATATGCTAAGAAAAACTTTACTGATCCAGCATGCTAGGTTAAAGTACAGCACCTGATTGTCTGCATGGAGTCTGCATGTTCTCCTAGCATCTCTGTGCTGTTCTTCTGGGTACTTCAGTAATCCTCCTATGTTCTCAAAGCTGTGCAGAATGGTTAAATGGTCCCAGTAAAGTGTGAGTATGCGTATGAGTGGAACCCACGAAAAACTGGTACCCTGTCCATGCCCCTCTCCTGCATTGTGTCCAGTGCTACCATGACTAGCTCTTGCTTCCTGCTCTTCTGAATTGAGTAAGTGGGTTTAAGAATGACTATGTAGATGTTAGTGAATCGCCCTGTTAGTTTGCCAGTGAACTTAACACATTTTCTTTGAGATTGACATGAACTATTACAAGACCAAAAGAGAAAATTAAGAATTGTGTTATCATAAGGGAAAGCGTCCTACAAAGTCATTACTTTTCTGCTAAAATGTCCTTCTTTTTAGAGTTAGGTGGCTGCCTTAAATGTAAGTATATCTACTGCAATTTTTTTTAATGCTTGAGCTGGCTGTGGTAAGGAGTGCTGCCAACTACAACGGCTATACAGTATGCATACATGATCCATATAGACCTATAACACAGTCCATGTCTAGCCCTACTGCAGCAATGACCAATGTTAGTGAATTTCTCTATTAGTGTGTCAAATAACAGTTTTATTTTCCAAAGGGATTTTTTTACTACTGCTAATTGGTAAAAAATGCAAATACCAGAGATGTAAGCTCAAATGTTTTTCGATGATCTGCTTTTCACCAGGCATTTCAAATGATCATTTTGTTGCTGTAGCCAAGGTTAGCTCATGCAGATAATACTACTCAATTTTAATCCCAACCAAAAGGGATGCTGTGATGCCCTCTGCACCACATGTCCTTGAGCATTTTTCATTATTTATTTGTGTCACTGAATTTACTTTTCAAAAGTAAGGTTTAAAGGCAGTCAGCCAACCTTAAACATTATAAAGAAATGATGATCACAGATCTTAATGAACAGCCTTAAATTGCCAGCGGTTAGTTTGTAAAATTGAAAAGGTATGAAACTGAATATGAATTTGTGAAACAATCCAAGTCAATTTCACAAATTTTAGTTATGATGTTACCACAAGAATATACTTCAATTTGTTTTAGCCTCTTCTAAAGCACAGTTTAAAAAAAGGGTACCGCACCCTGGCTTTGATTCCTCCAGTGCAGTCAGACGAATTCTGCAGCTCCATGCTCCAGTCAAGGGCAACTGCACTAGGCGGGGCATATGGATACGAGATTAAAAAAATGTGCACAATGAAAAAATTTATTAATTCCCAAGTAATAAATTAGCACAATTATAAAATAGCTGTTTGAAAAAGATGTTGAATATTTTTGCAACAACCAAGAAAGAGTGCTAATTAATATATGCACTGAATTGGCATATTAAGGAATTATTTAATTTGTGCAGGATACCCACAATCCTGGACCAAATTTCAAGTTCTAATAAACTGTTCAGTCTTAAAGGCTCAATGTCATAACAAATGATCTGTGAGTAGCACCCATGTTATCTTGTAGTGTCAAGGCTGAATGAGGGAATCAGATGCCAAGATGAATTGCTTTCTAATAAAGAACCCATACACAACCCCCACAAGGGTACAGAGTCATCCTCTTAAATGTAATGGACATGGCTGTTTGTCTGTCTATCCTCCATCCATTGTGCTAGCTACCTTCAGTTCAAGGTTGTATGGTGCCAGTGCAAGTCTCAGCAATTACAGTTGTGATTCAGCTATAGGTGGGTTGCCACTCTTAAGCTCATCCCCACTTACTCACCCAAAGCTAGTTTGAAGTTGTCCAGAAAACTAAGCCTGCATTCTTCTGGGGTATAGAAGGATATCAGACGTCCAGGAGAAAAACACATAAAACAGATGTGCGCACAATGATCCAGCTACACTTGAAACAAGTAAAACTTATCTTGGAAGACTGGGCTAGTCTATATGTTTATTCCAAAATAAAATTTATGGAGCAGTGTTAAAAAAGTCATCCAGAATTGAACATTCATGTGGTTTAGCTTTAACACTACTGTGAAGCAGGAGAATAGACCCGTCTAATGATACAATATTTAATGTATTAACAGCAGCACATAAACATTTTTTGGAAATGAGACATTGTTATTTAAAGTATTCTGAATAATCTTGGAATTTACTAATTTAAGGTGCACTGATATAATAATGTTTGCATTTTGTTTTTTTAGCATTGATTGTAAGCAATATTTATTTTTTAGTCACAAAATAAAAAAAAATGCCACTAAAAATGTGATACACACACATATGGCATTAAGTTAACCAGTTCACAATAATCATCTTTTTTTTTTTTTTTTAAATTACCCTCAAATCTATAAACCTTTCCAATACATTATGACATGCATGAATCCTTCCCTCATAAAAATGAAATACAGGCACTGATATTTCTAGGACTTTAAAGAATTCTTCAGCAAACTCAGTTCAACAGAGGTACATACCTTTTCGTCTTTATTAAGTTCTGGCATTATGTTCTGCAAGCTGATTTCAGCCTGAACAAATAATGTATGACCTTTCAAACACTCGTATACTCTCTCAAGTTGAACACGAAAGTTTTGTTTCATCATGGATATATATCTTCAAAAAAAAATAATAAAAAAAAAAATTAAAAAAAAGATCATACAAAATGGCTATTTTATAAAATGAGACAGAAGGCACAGCAGGAAGAGAAACTTTCATATATTACATTGCTTTGAACAGAAGGTCTAGCAAGGAAATCCTAAAAAAAAAAAAAAAGTGTGCAAATTAGGTGAGGAAAGGTTTGATATTCATTAAATCAGACAAGGTTTAACATCGAAAGTTGGGTCTCTGTAGCGTTTCTCTCATGTCATGAATTTCAGAATTGCTATATTGCTATACTCGGTAAATTCCATCTGGAACTATTAATAATTTAAAAACGAGGAAAATGACTCTTTTTTAATAATAGTAAACACTAGCCTATTTATGTCATAAGCAATAACAGAAGGTGAAAATATACATCGACTCACTCATTTTCTATATATTGATCAGTGTCACAGACAGGGCTGTAAAGTCAGTACACAAAACATTTGACTATGACTCCTCAGTTTTTTGGTACATCCATCTGCGACTACTTAATTTGTAATTTAAGCAAATATATAGTACTGGTCAAAGGTTTGGGGTCACCCAGAAATTTTCATGTTTTCATAGAAATTGCAACCTTTTTTTATCAAGATACCATTAAACCGATTTAAAAATATAGCCAAGGCATTACTTGTGTGTATAATGGCCATTACTGGTTAAAACAGTGATTTTTAATGTATTATTTACATATGGCTGCAAAACCTAATTTCCAGCCTCAGTTCCTTCAGTGTCCAAATGATACACTCCCTTAGTTTATCCTTGATTAGTCATGTGCTAATGCTAACTGGCTATTAGAGAAACCTTTCTAGCTCCATCAGCACAACTGAAACCTGTTATTCTGTTTACTTGTGTTACAAAGTACTGACATTCCTAAAAATCTTGGTTCAAAATGAAACATTTTTTAAGAAACGCGTCAGTCTATTTTTTTGCAGCATGAAGGTTATTGAATGCGACAGATTGCCAAGACATTGAAATTTCATACAAATGTGCCTACTACTGTCTTGAGTGAACAGGGTGGACTGAATCTAACCAGGACAGAAAAAGAAGGGAATGCCTAGATGGGCAACAGCATAAGGGGAGAAGAAAATCAAGAGTGTGTAGCATGAGAGACAAATGCCTTACAGGTCCTCAGTTGTCTTCTAAACTAAAAACACACCAAATACAAGTGTTGTCTGCAAGAAAGCATAATACATACTCTTTTCCAGTCACCTTCTGTTCAAAGTCTGTGTTCTTTTGGGACTTTATTTTTGCTGTTTTTTGCTTCGTGAAGCCTTCCTTTTCATTTTTCTATTACTTTTTTTTTTTGTTAATAAATGTTTTAGAAAGATCTTTTTGAGGCCGTTTTCTTTACAAGCTGGTGTTTATGGTGACTGTGCTACATGCAGGACTTTTTGATATATTTTCAGAACTTGCAAATTTCTTTTGAAGGTTTCAATCCCTTTTGGCCTGCTAGGCCTGAGGGAGGTTAGTGGAGTTGGCCTGGACAGTAAAGCCTATAAGTGAAGCCTTTTGGAGGCCTTACACTCCTTATTCACCAGGTTTTGAATTCCAGTTTACTTTTACAGCTTTTGTGCTTTTTAAAAACACAGGTGCAACAACATGAGCACTGACAAGAATGTGTATCTAAACTTCAAAAGATTTCAATCCACATCTGTATATTCTTAACAAATACATGTGTTGAATATGACATATTTGTGCCTTACTATTGTCTCCAATGACAGCCACGGTTTGTGATAGGTTTTGCAGTGGTCCTAAGAGTATGTTCTTGTGTGATACCATGACAGATTAAGAAAAAATTGGTTTTTAGGTTTTGTTATCACTGGTTTTGTTAGTATACTTGGGTATAGCAATTCAACATGCTGTGCTAATACTTCTAGTACTTCACCATTCTGTATGCACAAAGCTTTTAAGATCATGATGAAGCAAATGTCTTCTGAGAGACAGCTCATTACAGTCCAGAGCACAAATAGGATGCAAAAAAATTTCTCATTTCCATATTGTATGTAACAACTGAGCTTATGACATCTTTGGTATAAGACAAACACTGCACATTATCAAAAACTAGGGCTAGACCAATATGGATTTTTTCATACCTATAATGACATTGATACGTGGGCAGCAAATATGTCTGATTACTGATACATATTGTACCAGTATTGCTGGTGGGTCTAAGTATTATGTTTTCCTAGAAAAAATGAAAAAAAAAAAAAAGTGTTTTTTCATACACAGTGGTTTTTTAATGCACACAAACCACAGAGACATCTGACATTTGTTATTCTATCTTCAGTGAGGTGCTGTCAGCACAAGTGTGTAACTGTTAAACTGATGCTTATTAAAAGATAATAATATAGTCCATGTTGACTTAAATGTGAAGAATAAACTTCACTGACAACTAAGCTTTTAAATTATGTACTCTAATCTGTCGATTATATGAAGAAATTTTTAGTCAATTAATGAGTGCATTAAATATTGAAATATATTTATCAGTATATATGTGAGTATAATATTTACTATGTAATATAGATTATTATTGTTATGCAACTAGGGTTGTGTTTGCCAGGGATTTGTACATTTTTTTTTATATTTTTTTGGCTTTTAAACAATTTACCAGTTTTATTTGCACATACAGTTTCATAAAGTTTGAAAATACACTGAGTTGATGACAAACAGCAGGTGGGTGGTTGTGTATTTATTAATAAATATATTGCATTATTAAGCAATTGCTGGAATTTGCCTTATAAAGCTAAGCCTCTGCTCTTTCAAAACCTGATAGACTGGGCACTTTAAAAAAAATCACACCAAATAATGACCAGCATGTTGCTTTGAGAAGAAAATAATGGCAAATAATCATGTAAAAATTCTAATAATGTAGCTGCTTTATCAAGCAATTGCTGCAGCATACAGTGCCAATTGTGTAGCTAAAAGTAAAGTAAAACTTTTGCTGCTTTTTACTGGATATGTGCCTGACGTCTGAAACAAATACAACTTTAGTAAAAAGCTGAAAACCTTATGCACACTTGGAGTAGGCTTTGCAGTGGGTATTTTGGCAGTTGGGAAACATAAAAAAATATGAAAGAAGAAGATTGTCAGGTCCATGGATGACGCATGTGGGTAAAGTTTAGTGTTTAGAAGAACAATAAATTGTTTACCATGCATATTTTAATAGTCAATTAGTTTACTATCATTGTGCATATCAAACTAGAAAAATAACGTGATAAATATGCTTTGCATGGAAGAGTTTCAGCATCATTAATATCTGTGCAGGTTCAACTGATACTGATGCACATGTGGAGACCAAATATCAACTTAATTTATCGGTGCCTGATATTATCAGTCGGGCCCTATCAAAAACACACCATCCTATCGTGAAACTTGGCAGTGGATGCATCATGCTGTGGGGATGCTTCTCTGCAGCTGGCCCTGAAAGGCTTTTGAGGGTAAAATAAATGCTGGAAAATCCTTAAAGAAAACTGGAAGTAGTCTGGGTTCGGTGGCAACTGGGCGACAGTCAACTCGGCAAAGAAACAACTTGGTGAAGAAACAACTCCGCGACATTCCTTCCCAGTTAGGTAATAGTTAGGTTCAAAGAGATTTTTTAATTATATTTAAATGACAACGTGATTTAAAATGTTGAAAATAAATTTACATAATTGACGAACAAACTTCTGCGGTGGGCTGGTGCCCTGCCCGGGGTTTGTTTCCTGCCTTGTGCCCTGTGTTGGCTGGGATTGGCTCCAGCAGACCCCCGTGACACTGTAGTTAGGATATAGCGGGTTGGATAATGGATGGATGGATGGACGAACAAACTTTATCTTACATTATCTTCTGCAATCAAAATTGCTAGTCCTTTATATAAATTGTTTTGATTGTAATCATATGATAAAATTATTTAGAATACAAAAGGTGACCTGCGAATATTGCGTAAGGAATATCTTTACTCTCAACATATTGGGACTCTCATAAAGCAGATGATTCTGTGGATTTTCCGGCACCCTACGTTGTCATTTAAATATCATTAAAAAATCTCTTTGAACCTATTAACTGGTAAAGGATGTCACCAAGTTGCCCCTGAACGGAAATGGACAATGTTAATATCATTGAGTGGCTGAGTCAGAGTTCAGATCACAATCCAGTTGAGAATTTGTGGCTGGACTTGAAAGTGGCTGTTCATTCATGATACCCATGCAATATGATTGACCATGAGCAGTTTAGTAAAGAAGAGCGGTGAAAATGTGCGAGGTCCAGATATGCAAAGCTGACAGAGACCTGTCCACACAGACCTAAGGCAATCATGGTTGCCAAAAGTACATCTACGACGGACTAATACATATGTGAGCAATTATTATATATTCATAATTAATTTATAAAATGCTGCAGAAATCTGTTTTCACTTTGAAATTAAACAGTCTGTTTCGGTTAAGCAGTGTCAAAAATGGCAAAATAAATCCACCAGTGATTCAGTGTTGTATAACAATAAAATACAAAAAAAAAAAAAAAATCAAGGGGGTGAATACTTTTTATGAGCACTGTAGTATATACTGTATCTTTCTACTGTGAACACCAAACCCAGGCTACATGCAAATTATACTGCTTTCTCTTTAGTAATTATTTATAATATGATTGAAAAGCATAGTTCATTTTAACAGACACACAATATTAAAAATTTGATCTGGAAAAGCCACGTTTGAGTTTTACAAATTAGAAATCCTTGGTGGATTTTGCCACTTACCTCACAAAGTTTGGCACACAGAGTTCTTCTTCTTTTGTAATTCTGTTGTCCAAAAGAATCTGTTCAATTTCTTGAACAGCGTCACTCTTCCCTTTGCAGTACTGATAATACAACTTCTTCCAGGGGACAAACTTGAACGGAAGTTAAAACAAAAATAATAAACTGTGGTAATGGCATGAATATAGAATTAACACAGTCAAGTAAAGACGTTTTTGTAAATTCTGTGTTTGATGTGTTAACATTCACTACAACAAAGGGCCAAATATCTCAAGCTTCTGTGGTTTTTACTTGAGATATCCCTTACATTCTTGTACATTCTAAATTCAAAATTAAGGTTGAGTGAATCAGCTCTGTAGGAAACACTGCAAAACATTCTCATTTACATCAGCATGCTTGTTATAATTTTACCTAATTATTTTTATTTTTTTGATTGCACACTACAGTAGTACATTAGATCACTGATATGATACACTACTTCTTTTTGATAATTATAAACATACAGGAGATAAAAAATGCAGTATTATTTTGGGGAAAAAAATTATAGTTCTTACTAGTGGATCACGAATAATGGCATTCCAGCTCTTGCAAACAAGACTGATATTCTGATACAGGTCTTCAGCAGGCAAGTACCTAAATATCATCATAAGTACTTCTTCAGGAAGCTGAACATTATAGGCTTTTCCCTCCATTTTGAAATTTCTTTCTCCCACAAGTCCATAATAAACATCTGGGAGAGGATCAATAATCATCTCGGTCTCCTCTTCCTTCAACAATTCTTTGTTGACAATTGCCTGTGTATCAGTAGCAAAACGTGGCTTTTTCATCCAAGAACTGCAACCTGCTGCCTCAGATATGTGGGGATTTTCTTCTTTACATTTTAAAAAATGCATGGAAAATGATTCAGAATTGGCATCTAAATGATCTCTTCTGTTGTCACTGCAGTCCCAGAAGTCGTCATCCAACTCTTCAAGCAAGTAATCTGTATCGGATGTTCCCGTCAAGGTAATATCTTCTTCCATTGGAGAAGAAAAATAATCTTTAATGTTCTTCTGTTTGAAACTCTCATTTAAACCTAGGATGAAAACAATCTAACTGAAATGAAACACTGCAGATTCTCAGAAGTTTTTGATAAAATATACATAGTACTTCCCATTTTAAAAATTTGAATTATAGTTTTAAAAAAAAAATTCAAACAAAATGCACATCACTTCAACGTCATACAAAATTATATCACCTTTTAATTGAATGTCTGAATTACAAAGAAATTTACAGGTCTGTTAAAAGTTAATTCCTGCAACACTTTAGCTGGTATAATCAATATTTATTGTGTTACATATTTAATGTTAAATGTATAAATTTGGCAATTTTGCCCATCAATCTATACTCAATAGCCCATAAAAAAAAAAAAATTGCAAAGTCTTCTTGCTTCTTTTCAGTTGCACACCTGATTTAGGCTATACAGCCAAAAGGTTGTGTCTTTCATAGTGTGGAATTAACCTTTAACCTTTTTTCCAATATAATATATATACATACATACATACATACATATTGTGCACTTCATAATGTTTGGGACGAAGACACATTTTTCCTTGATTTTCTCCTCTGCTCTACACTTTAAACTTACAAATTAAACAATTCAGATGGGATTAAAGTGTATATTGTAGACTTTAATTTAAGGGTATTTTCATTCTCACCAAGTAGAGATAACACTTTTTATACATAGTCCCCCATTTCAGTGCACCATAATGTTTGGGACATAGCAATGGGAGGTATATTAGAGCAGACATACTTTATTTAGTACTTCACTGTATATCCCTTTGCATGCAATACTGCTTGGAGTCTGTGATTCATAGACATCATCAGGTGCTGAGGATGTTCTCTGGTAATGTACTGCCAAGCCACTAATGCAGCCATCTTCTGCTCCTGCCTGCTTTAGAGGCTTGTTCCCTTATGTTTACTCTTCAGTATATGGAAGGCATCCTCAATTGGATTTAATTCAAGTGACTGGTTTGGCCATCCAAGAATTTTCCATTTTTTAGCTTTGAAAACCTTCTGTGTTGTCTTTGCAGTTATGTTTTGAATCATCATCTAGTTTTAGGATGAAGTGCCATTCACTGAGTTTGCAGGCATTTACTGGAACTTGCGCAAATGTTTCTGTCCACTTCAGAATTCACTGTGCAACAGCCACCAGCACTTACATCATCAATGAAGGCAAGTGGTTCAGTACCTGTGGCAGCCGTACATGCCCAAGTCATAACACGCCGACCACCATGTTTAACAGATGAGTTGCATACATTGGATCTTGGGTAGTTAATTTTTGTCTCCACACTTTGTTCTTATCATCACTCTGATAACTTTGTCTAATCTCTCCACAAAACCTTTTCCCAGAATTCTGCAGGTTCTTTTCAGTATTATTTGACAAAAAGCAATCTGCCCATCCTGTCAGATGTTTAGGGCATTTTCTTTACCATAGTGAGGATTGTTCTGTCATCAGCAGTGGTGCTCTTCCTTGGAATACCAATCTCATTTTGTGAGTACTGAGCTCACCAGGACGTTGATATTCCAGACAGCTGATTTAAGTAATCCTAAGGTTTTATTGATGTCTCTATTGGTTTTTCTTATTGTTTCTCAGCTTCAGAATGAATAGCTTATTTGACTTTCAGTGGCACAGCTCTCTGGCAACTACAGACACCAAAGGGTAGAATCAAGCTTAGGTATCTTATGTCTACACTAATGAAGCAATGAAACATACATGCAGAATCATAAACACCTGCGAGACCAACTGAACCAAATATTATGGTGCCCTAAAATGGGGGGACCATGTATAAAAATGATATTTCTACATGGTGTGACCGAAATGTACTGTATGCAAACACCCATGAATTAAAGTCTATAGTGTGCACTTTAATCACAACTGAACAATTTCATTTGTAACTTTAAAGTATGGGGCCGAGGGGAAAAAAATGTGCCTTTGTCTTATGACATTATGGAGGGCACTGTACATACAAGCACAAACACAATATAGAAATTCCTCCAACAATATATTTTGTGCAAAATCTGAGCTACGGAAGGCAGGCAGAATGAATAAAGAAAGGTTACTTCTGTACTAAAAACTAGAAGTCGAACTGCAGTTAAAGTCTGTTTTGATGTGATAAAATGTCTCTATGATAACAGTATTATACAACTTAACATCAATAACCTCAAAAATACCTCTTTTCCGTCTCCTAGTCCGAGGCTTGGGGAGAAGATTACAATGAGACAGATTGAAGTCACAACCATATACAGGCTGGGTGAGAGAAGATGTCGCCCTATTATCTTGAAGGAGGCCTTCACAATCACTTGCATTCAAATGTATTCTTTTTGCCTTCCCTGTCCAAAACCAACATAGTGAAATTATACGATAGCACATTAAACAACATAAGACTCATGGAGCAAAGGTTTGAGGAAAAAGAACTGATTATTTTAGTAATATATCTACTTTAGATGTTGGCATGAACAGAATTTTTGTAACATGTACCAAAAAAGAAACATATTAAAAATCATTGTTAATATGAATCACAAACATTTTATATGTAAATAACATGCTGCCAACTCACTAACAACCTTAGGGGTAACAAATAAAACAGTATGTATCAGTATATAACACCAATATTTAAAATTCACGATAGGTGCAGACTTTAAGCTCCAGGAGAAACCTTCTTTTTATGTTGGACTGTTTTTAAGAACTTCATTACTTCTGGCCCTTTACTTACATCAACATTTAGACATTAAGTTCTTACTATTTTCCTGTCTATTTTTTCCTGTGTTGAAATAACTATATGTGTTATACTTTGCAGTATACCTGCTGAACCTTTCATCTTCAAAAATACTGTATTTTGAAGATGTACATTGTTTCAAGTATTTGATGTATATTGTGGTGAACTGCTCTTTGTGATATGCAGGTTATATCAGCAGTCTGAAAAAGTAAGTTAATTACAATAGTCCTATGAGCTTTGACCTACCTAAGCTTGTGCAATCAATATGGACATTTGTATGCACTAATTCACCCTTAACATGTATGCTAAAAGAAAGGAAAAAGAGACAAAAAAGTAACAAAATGCCTAAAGAAGATTTGGCACAAATGGAAAAATGATGCAAATAATGCAGCTAATTCAACATCAAAAGCCTAAATCTGTTTGTTCTAAAACAGATTAAAAGAGCAGATAATTGTACCACTATTTCAGTATACTTTTATACATATACACATAGATGGGAGAAAACAATTGCCAAGAATTAACATGGTTGTGCTCCTGTATGATGTCACAACAGAACAGCCACTTTGGATCCCTGCTCCCTCTTTTCTAGGAGACAACCATGACATTATATTTGGAAGTGCTTAAAAAAAATACATATAGATAGATATTCATATGCTGTCACTTCACAAAGAGTAAAAGTGAACTCACTTTTAAGGAATTTCTGAACTCTGGATGCCTCAGAACTTGTTCTACTTCCTTTGCAAGAGGGCAAGATATTAATTTCAACAGACACTTTTTTTTTTTGTCGTTCATTTAAAATGTAAAAAAGTGAAGTATAAAGATCAGCAGGAAGTCTGTTGAGGTTACTAACACAATATTTCTATTTCATTTCTATTTAAAAGAAGAATACCATGGTCAGGTATCGGAGGTAAAACTAGATGGCACTTTATTATTTTTCTTCTAGTTTTCTTTAGAGAAATAAACTAAGTGCATCATCCCCCAAGATTGGGGGCTGGTAATTGAACCGGGTTTTGCTTAGTATTAGGGCACATATATATCTATGCATATACAGTATATAGTGCGTTGACACATACTAGATATCAGAACATTTGTCACAACCTTAGGTTCAAATTAAAATCATATGGATAATTTCTCTCATACACTAACACAAGCACAAACACAAAATTAGGAACAATAAAGATATTAGCCAAGATGTGGTATGAACTCTTGTATACTAAATATGCACTAAACAACTTAGCAATTGATGTGAATTGGATGGTTCTCATTTTTAAATAAATAGACAGACAGAACTATGCCCTCAGGGGGAAATTTGGCTTTTGACAGAAGTTCAATAAATCTCTCCTCTCTATTATAAAAAAAATCCTGGAGAGAAACACAAGGGCATCGAGACGTGATCTTCATGTTAAGGTCACGGAAGACATTTAAAAGAAACGGTGAGATGAAAGAGATTGGCCAAAGAGAGTCTCACAGGGACCTAAAACATGAGACTTTGTGCCAAGAAATTAACCCAGGACCGTCTCGCAATAACGTGGAACCTGAGATTCTTGCAAGACACGCCCAACTTACAATCAATATCAAATAAGCCAAGAGGTAGCAAAACATTCAGTCGTCTAAAGGATTTGGGCACACACAGATCCAGGGCTCTCAGCGCATATAAAGCCTATAAGGACAATACGTTATAAATGAAATGTAAATGACTAAGCGAAGAAGAAAGCAGCTTGGAGAAAACAGACTCAAAAGCGCTAAAGAGAAAAAAGAGCAAAAAAGAAAATGAATAATCTAGGTGCAAATTCAGAAAATAAGGAAAGTAATTATCGCCCCGGAATAAGTGGAATTGAAAAAAAAAAGCATGTCCACTCGGGCTCAGAATTAAAATCTATATATATAATTCACTAAGGCAAGACAACCATGGGAGGCACGCCGGAAGTGGCGTGGACTCACTGAGCCGCAGACAAGTAAGACACCTATGGCGCACGCAGAAGGAGCCACGGCCACCAACTCCTGGCACCTCCGAACCACGTTGACTGTTCATAGAGGCATGTTTCTCGCGGAGGTGAATCGCCATATGCAGCGTGTTAAATGTTTGCGAGGGGTATCCCATGGGATCCTCAAAACAATCATTTACAACTGAGGTTAAAACACGATGAAGTAAGCAGTCTTTAAAAAACGAGTTTTCGGTTACGACGCACAACCGCGTGCACCATAGCAAACTGTTTTTATTCTAGCAAACTATTGCACCTTAACACTTAATTCTACTTTATTCACATAATTTTTCTTATTTATTATGTTCTACTATACTTTTATCTTTCAATCTAGGACTTTTTGTTAATCTAATTAATATTCTTCTAACTTTGCACAGTTTTTGATAAGCGGATCAGGATGCATTTCACTGCGTGTTGTCCTGTATAACTATGCATGTGACAAATAAAGAATCTTGAGAATTTCAAAAACGGAGTTTACCTCGCATGCATTTATTGATTACTTTGTAAAAAAAACTTATTAACTGCTGATGATGTAGATCGTTTTGTCTGTGCTGAAATTCCAAACAGAGAAACCTATCCTGAATTATGGTACAAAGTCATTAAACATACTGTATGTCTCACTGACCTCATTAAAAAGATTCAGCACATTGGGACTGACTCACAATATTCCAAATATTGTTTTTATAGAAGTTCTGAAATAAAAGTGAAACTAATGAAAAAGTAACAATTCAAAGAAAAAAAAATCTTAAAAGTGTGTATCCAGAAAACCAAACACAGGGGTTGGCGAGCAAAGCCCCCTAGTAAGTAAATAAATATATATATATATATATATATATATATATATATATATATATATATATATATATATATTCATACACTCAAGTACACTATGATCCGAATACACACCAGAATGCTAAAAAGAAAGAACATTAAAACAGAAAGAAAATATTATTATATTATAATATAGCTATAAAGGAGCTCCAGCAGAGTTTATTGACACACTTCAGCTGAATAATTTGTTGGCAGCAAATACTCAGTGTTGGTGTGTCAGAGAGTAGATGTGCAGAATTGTTCATAATGACAACCTTAATTCATTCCTACTTCAGGTGTCCACTCAGGGCTGTACCTAAGGGGGGAAAACCATGACACTTGTCAGGGGCCTGAGCTAGATGCCCCCCTTTTCGAGTTTTAAAATATACGCACATATTTGAAACACAAAAGGGGCCCGAACTCTGTCAGCTGCCTGGGGCCCAGAATTTCCTAGGTGAGGGCCCTGGTCCAGTGTGCATCCTGTAACTAAGCCTGCCCTTTTAATTAGCTTATAGCAAAATACCCGTGCTTTGCAGCAGAGAAGTAGGTTGTTAAAGAAGTTATAAAAAAGAAAATGAAAAATTTTAAATATAACGTAACATGATTGTCAATGTAATTGTTTTGTGACTGTTATGAGTGTTACTGTCATCAAGGATTTGATTATCATTATTTCTTTCAAACAGGTTCGTATTTGGAGGATGTGTTGTGTTCAAGTTACATTCCGTGTTTGTCAACCGTTGTATAGATAACAGGTTTCATTCATCGAAGTGTTCATTACCCAAATCGGTACTCGTGAATTTAAGATGTTTAACAGGCATTTCCGGTATCAAGTTGTGGATTTGCCTGCGAATATTTAGCGGCAGCGTGTCTATGAACTTAATTTAAACTTAAGCTTTACACTTTGCTTTCCTTGTTCCTTTCTTACTGCATCAATAAACAGCTCGTCTTCCTCTTTATCCGAGACATCACAAACTGCATGCACGGGTTTACCTTTCCCAGTCCTGCAAACTTTAGCGAAGTGGTTCAACTTACCACATTTTTTACACTGTCTTCATTTCGCTGGACATTGACTTTTTCCACCGTGTGCTTTGTTTCCGCAGTAGCTCCACTTATGAATATGCTTGTATGTGTCACTCGCTTCATATTCTTTTGCTGCCTTCTCAATTGTGTAATGCGTTTTTTGTTCAGCGCTCTTTGGAGCTCTTGCTTATTGTCTGCGTACTGCGTTCACAGTCAGTTCATGTGAGCCGCTCGAGTATATGCATCGAAGGTTCTCAGCTGTGCTTGTGCTATCTTATGTGATCTCGCAATGTTAATGGCTTTATTTAATGTTAGCTCAGACCCGGCACTTAAAAGTTTCTCTCACACTTTCGCTGAGTTTGTGCCAAACACTAGTCTATCCCTGACCATCTCATCTTCGTTTGCATAAGCACAGTCCTTCACCAGCAATTTTAACTCAGTTACAAAGTGATCAAAAGTCTCGTTTATACCCTGCGTCTTCTCATTAAACTTGTATCTCGCGAATATCGTATTCATCTTAGGCATGACAAACACCTCAAAACGGTCATAATAAGTTTTCAGTACCTTGGCTTCCTCCTGGGTGAGAGTCCATGTGTTAAAAATGTCTCTTCCTTTTTCCCCAGTCCACAGGAGCAGGTAGCTGCATTTCTCACTCTCGTCTTTGCCTTTTAGCGGGCCACAAAACATCAGCTCCACGTGCTGTCGGAACTTTTTCCATTCTCCCGGCAGGTTAAGAGAATCCCAGTCAATTTGTGGTGAGGGTACTCCAACAAAATCCATGACTGTCCTCTATTCTGACACCATGTCTTGTTTTCACAAATTGTGGAAAATGAAATGATGGCGAGACTTTCTTTTAAAGTATGCAGGGGAACATAATTTATTACAGCTCTTACATTCACAGCATCCGTGCTCTAAATTAACTTCCATAATAGTAACCTTGAGGTCCCTTTTTCTGGTGCATTCCTGATGACATACTTTAGGTGCGTAAACTATGCCTGATAATAATACATTTCAATGACATATAAATACTACAGTGATCACCTCGATAGGCATCTCACCACCCAAATCTCTACTTGTGAATCTAAGATGCTTAACAGGCCTTCCCGGTATAAAGTTTTTGATTTACCTGCGAATATGTAACGTCAGCGTGTCTATTGAATTGCTGCTGACGGACGACCTTATATGGGCAGGCACTCAATTATGTGGGAGGCGTGGGTATGGGGGACGCAAAATAGGCATGCAGCCAACTACATGGGAAGCGTGGTGATGGGGGACGCAACTCCACCTCACACTGCGACCGAGCTGCAGGCTATGGACGTATATATGTAAGTAAGTATGATTCAGTTATGACCGTTACGCGTTGAATTAAACCTGCTTAACTTTTGTTAAGTAAGCTGTAAGGAATGAGCCTGCCAAATTTCAGCCTTCTACCTACCATTAGCCATCACAGAGTTATAGAAGACAAAGGGGCTCTGCCCCATGCTTGCTTTGCTCACCAATCCCCGGACAGGTGCATATCGCTGTTCTGCAGCTCGGATATGAGTAAGCAGATGTACAACTTAAACAGATTGTTATTTTCATGGGAATTGTTACATATGCATAATAGAACTATTTTACATTAAAGTGAGTAACAATAGCAAATAGTAAAACAAAATAAACTGAAAGAAAAATGTTTCACGTTGCAAATACTTTTTAAACTTACACTTTTACTGTAAAACGTCAGTAAAAACAATATTCAGAATTAACTTTTCTTCAATATCTCATTGAATTTTAATTCTGTGTTCGAACTTGCATCGTGACAATGCAATGTATAACTGCCCATGAGTGAATATCTTTTCTTTCTCTCTAATAAATAAACCGACTTTTTGGAATGTTTATCTCTGTGATTTGTTAATTGTTATAGCAAAAGCTATTCTGACAGGAATCTTAATGTTTTAATAGGAATGTCACATCAAGATCTCCCTTGGTGTTGAATGTTAAAATTTTACATGTTAGAATTGTTAAACCAATTTTCAATGCAGCTAATCTTGTCCCATTGCATAGCCCATCACTCATACATAAATTACGCAATAACGTGTTAACACACGTTAACACACGTTAACACATATTCTATGGGATATTTTAAGTTGATGTTTTCATCTTCTGCACTATCAACACCCTGTAAAATTCTTCAATAAAATTTGGACATAATAAGTCTCCTTTTTTGGGAGATTTTGAATTTTGAAGTTGGCAATGTCTCGTAGCCAGACAGTGAAATCAACTGAATTTTGATCTGCTCGCATATTTTTTTGTAATTTGAATTGTTGGAACAATGGAACAAAGACCATAAAGGCCCACTTTTTAGGTATGCATCGTAAATCTGCCTTTGACCTCCTTTCTTGACGACTGGTAGAACTTGACAAAAGCCGTCTCCCAGTATAAAAGTTTTACCCGCAAATGGATGATTGGAGCAAAAAACATCCCAAAACGTTTTGTCAATTACCTTTAATACTGTTTGTGGGATCATTAATGCTTTGTTCCAAATAATTATTTGAGTCTTTTTCATTTCTTGTTTCATCTTTTTCCATTTCAATGTAATATTTTCGTCTGTGATATTTAAAGGTAACTTAAAAGTTTTGTGCGCCATTTTACCATATGGAAGAAGAACTCCAGCTATACCTGTCAACACTATCGATGCAATGTTTTTGCAAAAGTGGTGGCAATAATGGACTAAACACTGATACAAAAATGTTTTACCTGTGACAACAGGTCCATATATGAAGAATAACCGCTGACGAATTTCACCGACAATACAGTTTTGAATTGTGTTGAAAACTCCTCTTTGATCATTGTTTAATTGTGAGTACATATACCGATATAATTTTACATGGCCTTCCACAGTTAAATCTTCGCCTGCTGTTATCTCTTTCTTTACCTCAGATTAGTCTATTTCTTCTGGAAGTCCAAATTGCTACATGGTTAAATCTTATTTGTTCATTAGACTTTCTGGATAATGGTCCTTTGAATGCTTTCCATAATTTTAAAGCATCAACTTCACCCATCATAATTAAGTACACGAAGTGTCTTAATTTGTCAGGCATCATTACAAAAGCGGCATCAGACATCATTTCAAATATATAGTCGCCCAATTTACATAATCCAGCTGCTCGTGCCACTTCTTGAAAAGTACTGTATGTAGCTCCATCTATAGTTAGAACATCTTTATACAAAGTTGGTCCTTTCGATTCACGTAATAACACTTTTAAATGAAACCGTTCTATATCTTTTGGTGATACAATATTTAATCGAGCAACATTTTTGCAATTACTTTTTTTTGGATGCCACAATAATTTTTGTTTCTGTCTGACAAAAGCGTTCAAACGAATGAGAGGTGAGAGGACCATGGCTGTAACCCTGTTAATTAGTAATGGTTGAGACAAACTTGAAAATATCTCTTGTCAATAGTCTTGAAATGGTTAAAACCAACTTGAAAAAATCTCTTGGCAATAATCTCCTCTCGTGTGAAGATTTTCTTTTATAATACAGAGATGTGAAGGGTTTTCACTACAACAACAACATTTATTTATATAGCACATTTTCGTACAAAAAGTAGCTCCAAGTGCTTTACATAATGAAGAATAGAAAAATAAAAGACACAGTAAGAAAATAAACTAAGTCAACATTAATTAACACAGAATAAGAGTAAGGTCCAATGGCCAGGGTGGACAGAAACTACCACTACCACAAGACACTACCCACAATCTCCTAAGGAAAAAGAGCCTGCTCTGCCTTTTCTTATGCAGTTCCTCCACGTTACCAGACGAATCCAACCTGTCATCAATGTGGACACCTAAGTACTTGTAGAAATGCACCATCTCTACATCCAATCCCCGAGTAGTGACCAGACATGGACATCCTTTGGTGCAGCAAAAGGCAGTACCCAGTTCTTTGGATTTGCTGATGTTAAGTTGTAGTTGATGTTAAGTTCTTTCTGCACCAAGAAACAAAGTTCTCCACCTGACTCCTATACTCTTTCTTATCATGTTATCATTACACCCTATAAGTGTAGAATCATCTGAGAATTTCTGCAAGTGTCATGACCTGGGGCCTCATGCATAACACCATGCGTAGAATTCACACTATAACATGGCGTAAACAGACTGAATCCTTTAAAACAATGCTATTAAAATGAAGGGAAATAGAGTTAATTAGCAGTGAAAACTGCTTGCATATTAGGAAAGGGGTTAGAATGAAAACCTGCAGCCACTGCGGCCCTTCAGGCCTGGGGCCTCATGCATAACATCGTGCATAGAGTTTGCACTATAACAAGACGTAGGCAAAAAAGCCAAAATGTCCTTACGCAAGAAAAAAATCCAGATGCATAAATCTATGCGAACGCCAACTTCCACGTTCTTCCACTACATAAATACCGGTCAGTGTGAAAAGTAACGCACGTGCCTGCTGTCCTGCCTCAACTCCTCCCGGAATTACGCCTCTTTGAATATGCAAATCAATATAAAGAGCCTTTAAGCTCAGCCTTCTGTGAAAAGACAATGGCAAAAGCACAGGGAAAATAAAAGAATTTCAGCAAATACCAAGTGGAGACGAGGAAAAACGTGCTATTTGTTCGTTTAAAAAGTGGTATAAACAACAAAAGGAAGTTGATCAAGTGACATAGAGTGCCGAAGAAACTTGAAAGCTTAAGTTCACAAAGTCGCACAGTGCCCGAAATGAAAAAGAAGTTGTCAGATATCAAAGTTGCCATGAAAAGGCAAGTCGTAGGTCACCGTCTGAGTGTCATATGAAAGCTTATTAGGGTACAGAGGGAAAAAAAAAAAAAAAATAGGCACACAGTGGGGAAAAAAGCACGAAATGTCTACTTTAACCTCAAAATTTCCACTTTAATCATATACTGTAGTTTATATTGTCATTAAAGTAGAACATCATAAACTTAAAATCGTTTAATTTACTAGTTTTTCAAATCCCATTGTAACTAAAGTAGCAAGTTAAATGCTTTGTTTTGTATTTGATCTTCTATGTGCTCTATGTGTGTGAATCACTACGTGCTTCCGGGCTTTATTTTCCTCCGACAGAACACAGAATCCATTACATTTGTAATATTATAGCTCTCTGAATAATTAAAATACTGAGATGTATACATGATATAATTTTCATGATGATAGGAGTTAAAGCATGTTATTAAACATGGGAACACGGTGGCGCAGTGATTGTTCCTGCCTCACGCAAGATGCTTGCTTTGCCGTGCGCAACCTTCGATGAAATAATTTATTGCAATAGTACTGTCTCTTTCAAACATACTCCAATTTCTGTCCTTCCTTTTCCTTCTCCAAATACCCAATCGGCTCACTATCAGCTCTGGAATAGACGTTAAGCCATCTGTAAGCTTAGAACGTCGATTCTTCAAAACTTTTAAGGAACATGAAATATCTTCATAGTACAGATTTAGAAGAATACAGAGAGAGGCAGGAACAATCCGTGAACAGAGTACCAGCTCCTCGCTAGCTCTGCAGCACCTTGTCCTCACATGTTTAATTATTAACAATATAGATTATTTAAATGAAGTTAAAGTTTTATCTGCATAATATAACATATTTTGCTGCATTTCATCTTAAAAATGATATTGTCATTATATATAAATATGCGCTTTACAAAGGCGCTAAGGCTGTGCAATATTATAACTGGATCGCAAGTTTACAGTGAGGTGATTGTACTAATAAGTACAAACTGTTCTACAATGAGCACTTGATGGACTGATCGAGTGCATTTCTGAATCACAAGGAAAGGCTCTGAAGCGTTTGCTGTATGAGAGCAGTTCAATAGGCAGCATGGCTGAGGTAACATGTGCTTGATGCTATATCCCGATAATTCTCTTTCCAATCAGCTGCTGAGCTGTGATCCCCCACTCAGATACAGTGATATAAATATTTTGAGTGGTGCAGTGAGAGTAATATGGAAAAAGATGATCCGCTGTGGCAACCCCTAACAGGAGCAGCTGACAGAAGAAAAAGAAGGTGCAGTGAGAGTAGCAATGCTAAAGCAGCTATGGTATTTAAAATACTTTGGCTATTCCCTGGACCATTATATTGTTACAGGTTAATTACAATCAGATGCCTTAAACTAAAAAACAATATGCAGTTAGTTTTAGCGTATATGATAAACCCGCATCAGGGATGTGGATCTAAAAAAGAAAGGGTAACCAGACAGGAACAGTAGCACTGCTTTGGCGCTGGGTAGTTTGCAAAACTGACCAGAGAACTTGTGTATGCCAGGGTTGGAGCTACCGTGAAAATGTGCATGGCTTTACGCCAAGTTTAGGTTTTATACATTGCGATTTGATTGTGGAAACATTCGTACGCAACATTTTTGTGCGTATGCACCGTTTATATACTGCTCAAAAGAATTAAAGGAACACTTTTTAATCAGAGTATAGCATAAAGTCAATGAAACTTATGGGATATTAATCTGTTCAGTTAAGTAGCAGAGGGGGTTGTTAATCAGTTTCAGCTGCTGTGGTGTTAATGAAATTAACAACAGATGCACTAGAGGGGCAACAATGAGATGACCCCCAAAACAGGAATGGTTTAACAGGTGGAGGCCACTGACATTTTTCCCTCCTCATCTTTTCTGACTGTTTCTTCACTAGTTTTGCATTTGGCTACAGTCAGTGTCACTACTGGTAGCATGAGGCGATACCTGGACCCTACAGAGGTTGCACAGGTAGTCCAACTTCTCCAGGATGGCACATCAATACGTGTCATTGCCAGAAGGTTTGCTGTGTCTCCCTGCACAGTCTCAAGGGCAGGGAGGAGATTCTAGGAGACAAGCAGTTACTCTAGGAGAGCTGTAGAGGGCCATAGAAGGTCCATAACCCATCAGCAGAACCAGTATCTGCTCCTTGGGCAAGGAGTAACAGGATGAGCACTGCCAGAGCCCTACAAAATGACCTCCAGCAGGCCACTGGTGTGAATGTCTCTGACCAAACAACCAGAAAGACTTCATGAGGGTGACCCAAGGGCCCCATGTCCTCTAATGGGCCCTGAGCTCACTGCCCAGCAGCATGCAGCTCGATTGGCATTCGCCATAGAATACCAGAATTGGCAGATGCACCACTGGTGCCCTGTGCTTTTTACAGATGAGAGCAGGTTCACCCTGAGCACGTGACAGAAGTGAAAGGGTCTGGAGAAGCCATGGAGAACATTATGCTGCCTGTAACATCATTCAGCATGAGCAGTTTGGTGGTGGGTTAATGATTGTCTGGGGAGGCATATCCATGGAGGGTCACACAGACCGCTACAGGCTTGACAAAGGCACCTTGGCTGCCATTAGGTATCAGGATGAAATCCTTGGACCCATTGTCAGACCCTATGCTGGTACAGTGGCTCCTGGTGCACGACAATTCCTGGCCTCATGTGGTGAGAGTATGCAGGCAGTTCCTGGAAGATGAAGGAATTGATACCATTGACTGGCCACCACACTTTCCTGACCTAAATCCAATAGAACACCTCTGGGACATTATGTTTTGGTCCATCCAATGCCACCAGGTTGCACCTCAGACTGTCCAGGAGCTCAGTGATGCCCTGGTCCAGATCTGGGAGGAGATCCCCCACAACACCATCTGTCATCTCATTAGAAGCATGCACCGATGTTGTCAGGCATGTACACAAGAACACAGGGGCCATACAAAGTGCTGCGTACAATTTTGAGTTGCTGCAATTAAATTTTGGCAAAATGGACTAGCCTGCCACATAATTTTTTCACTCTGATTTTTGGGGCGTCTTTGAATTCAGGGCTCTGTAGGTTGATCGTTTTAGTTTCCATCAAACGATGTGGCATCCTTTCGTTCTTAACACATTACCCAGTCTATATCAGTATAGATATCCAGGAGGATTTCTTTTTCCCATTGAGATCTGATGTGTTTTCAAAGTGTTCCTTTAATTTTTTGAGCAGTTTACATGAGGCCCCTGGTGTTATGTTTATAGTTCGAGTTGTACAAAGTGAAAAGAAAAGGAGACAGGACTGTTGTGGTGCTCCAGTGTGGCTCACATCTATATCAGAAACACATTCCTTGAGTCTCAGAAACTGTGGTCTGCCTGACAGATTGTCCATTATTCAGGACACCTTAGGCCCATCCACCTACATATCTCAGAGTTTACCCCTTTACAGGAATTTCTACATGGTATTGAAGGCACTGGAGAAATCAAAAGACATAATCCTAAACAGTAATGCCAGCTATGTTTAGGAGAGAATATGCCTTCTGGACTGATAGTTTATTGCATCCTCCATTTCAATCTTTTAATAAAACAACAGGTTTATGTTTGGCTGATTACATATTAAAAGTTAGCTACTTGTACTGTATGTGCTATTTTGGAAAATCATCATTATACGAATGAAAAATAAATTATTGCATTGTTCTTTGTCTAGATGTATTGTGAACACAAGTGCAAACTTGAACAGAGTGGTTGTGTGGTCATAATTGATTTACTTCTAATTAAAGGTTCACTTCTTTCAAAAAAGCAAAATCCCTGGTATTCTTTGATTGAGTCTTACTTTTCATTCAGATGCACATTTTGTTATAGTGTCTTTCTCTCCAAACCCTATATGGCGAAGTTCAGGGTAGAAGAAATTTGATTGCAGTGGCAGGAATCAATATAAATGCTCATAGGAGCACAAGATATTTTGTGAATGACAATATGAACTGGAAGCACATCACATCTTCAACCTTATTTTCCTGTTGGGTGACCTCAATAACCAGGCAGGGATAAAAAAAGATGAATTAGTGAGGGTGTTAACAGAGATTAGGAAGCAATAGAAAGTTAAATAAGTGAGCTGACTATGCTCATATTAACTCTGTGAATTGAGAATGTCACCATACTTTGGCTAGACCCATATTCCCATAGTAAGTTAACCTGTCAGTTCAACCACCCACCATAGATAGACATATAATTTGTTACATATAACCAGTAGCAGCACGCAGGTTTATAAAAATGTACCTCTTACTGCTGTTTCCATGTAGGACTATGATGATCATATCATTTTCAATCCAGAAAAAAACTGTAAAAACAAAGAAGAAAAATAACTGCAATACTCCATTTTCCATAAAAATACCTGTAGCCAGGTAAGAACTTTATAAAATAATCTGAAACACCTTTTTTGTACAAAATTACTTTTCTCTATAAAACAAAGTATTTTAGTTGCAAAATTAACCTTACTATGCCAGCTAACTCACATAGAGGCCTATTTCTTACATTATTTCTTGGCATGACTAATAAGAGGTGGGATAAATATTGATACAGTAGTATACTTTTTCTGCAATACATATGATAACCTTAGAGAGAGCATTTAGTAGGAACTAGGCATTTTATTGTAATGTGTGCCTAAAACAGTTAATTTGAAATGAACCTAAACTTCAGTTTGAACAGTAAAAGACACACTAAGGCAGAATACCATTAATCAAGTTACACTGTTTATTCTAAATTGTAAGAGGAAATGTGTTTAAAGTGAAAAACTACAAAAATGAAAGAAAGATGGTAACTTTTCACAAAAAACAATACAACCCTAATCTGTACAAATACAGCCTTTCCTATTTTGAAACAGGTCACAATAGAAAAATAGTTTTTACATTTTGTTTAGGTGTTGAGCATTACAAAGCCACTGTAAAGTTATCTTAAATAATATTTTTAGGTCCTCGCTTTAAGCAAGATACAGCAAAAAGCAGGTTGATGTATGGTAGTGTTTAAGAGAACTGTACCTTCAAGACTTACTGTCTAGTCTATTTCAGTTTGCAAAGATAAGACATATATATATATATATATATATAATAACTGTAAACTAGACAAAGCTTTGAAACATGAACGTAAACTTTGAAACAAAAGACATAAACATTGTGTGGCGAATCTAGGGCAACATTTTGTTTTAAGTCATTACACAATAACACAGGGCTCAATCCCAGGGCTGTACTGGAAAAACTAGAACATTAGAGCAGAACCTCTTGTATTTACTCTTATGCGTATAATGTTGGAGTGCATGCTCTGATAAACTACTTTGCTGCACCCTCTACACAACAAAACAGCTCGGTATCCTGGTTGGTAACCCTCCCAGGCAGACATGCGGTCCAGCCCCATCCTCCGGAAATGGTAAGCTATTTGCCACAGCCAGGTATTGCGTGGGTGTGCCCTTGGCCTGGTCCAGCTGCTCGGGTCCTCAACAATGATGATCCTGCGAGTCGGATCAGCCACGGGAATTGCACTACATGCTGTTACTGACGCTCCATCACAATACAAGTAATGCACCTAATTTGGGACTCTGTGAGAAACCGCTCATTTAACACAAAGTCAAACCAGCGGTTTCCAAGGATTCTCTGAGGAGACACAGTGCCAAAGGAATCCAGTCTTCATCTCAGGTCACTTGATAGTGTCCATGTCTTGCAATCATATGATAAAACAGGAAGCACCAGGACTCAAAATTTAGATTTGGACCTTCATCTTTTAGCAAAGGTATCAGGAGTGCCACACACTCAGGCCAGCCATGAAATTCAGCAACTTGGGCAGCTTGATCAACTGAGTTGAACACTTTACAAAAATTGAAAAGGGCTGCAAAGAAAATCTGGTGATATTCACGTTTATGCTCAATGAGCACCCTTAGTACCAGGATGTGGTTAATGGCAGACTTCTTAGGCGTAAAACCTGACTGCTCCAATGACTAGTAGGTGAGCAAGTGATTACGGATCCTATCAAAAATGACCCTAGCAAAGATCTTACCTGGCACCAAGAGCAGTGTTATCCCCCTGTATTTGCTGTAACCCAGGCAATCACACTTCCCTTTCCAGATAGGGATGACAAGTCCCATTTTTCAGTCAGTTGGGATGATGCCTGTCTCCCAAATGGAAGCAAATAGGGGGGACAGTCTTACCACCAGCCAGGAGAAGTTCACCATGGATACCAAAGATTCCTGCAGATTTCCTGCCCTCAGAAAGTTCACCATGTTTGCAATCTCAGTGCGATTAGGTGGTTCACAGCTAATTGAAGGACCATCCTCAAGAAACGTGGACCCAGAGGTGTCCAGCTGCCTAGTCGGAGGAGCAGCTTTAAGCAGCTGCTAAAAGTAGCCAGCAGAAGGGGTCACAACTGCAGAATTATCCATAAGGAAAGCTCTGTAACCTGCCTGACTGCGATTAGACTACAGATCAGATTTCAGCATACACAGTAACATTTTGAAGCACTCTTTAAATTTTTCTAAACTGACAAGAAATTTAATTTCACTGACCCAAAAACTTAACTTTGCATTTAGATTGGGATCTCCTGATATTTAAAAAAAAACTAGATTTTAACAGGATAAGAGGCTAAATTGTTGGTTGACGTTTTTAACAGCAAGTTAACCCATCAAAACCCACAGTATTCAGACCTAAAAATGTACACAATGTCACAACACTGTAGGTTTTGGGCAACCAACCACATATGTGAAAGTAAGGTCTACTTGGCTGAGAATATTGTGCATATGTGTTTTTCATAGACCTGTTAATAACTGAAGGCTCATTTTGAAAGTTGACTGGTAAGAGTGTCGACTTGCTGTAAACTTAGAATCTAACAACAACAATAATAATAATAATCCTCAAAATGACACAGGGTAGGAAACAGACAGACAGGAAATTCTGCAAATGTTGTTTTCCGTTCTTCACCACCATCAATAACAAGTGCCCCATACATGGTCTCTAGCTGGTAAAACTCTCTAACATTGTGCATTAACTGGATGGTGATGTTGCATTCTTTGCTTATATTGACAAGGATAAAGCAAATATAAATCATTGGGAAATGTTTAAAGATAATCCTCATACTTCAATTTCATTCAATTTTGTGATTATATTAGGCAAGTAAGTTTATTTCAGGAATGCAAATTTAATTGGGGCAAACTGAGGATACGTGATAAACCTCAGATACTGAAGAACTGTGGGGTATTGCACAAAAGTAGAATTAAGAAAGCCAGGATAACAGAACAGTCGCGGCTTGACCTAGTTTAATCAGTGCATCCTGGCTTAATCCGTTGCACGTTTGCTGAGCCAGGATGAGAACGCGGATATGTTAAGCCAGGTGTATATAGTTTGGATAAATGCTGCGTTCATGGTATTCTTAAAAGATCACAAATCGATCACAGAATCACCGATGCAAAATGGACAAAACCGTGCGGCATACTTTTCGCCTAATGAGCAACAGCTTCTTATGGAAACGTATGAAGAAGTGAAACATATAATATGTAAAAAAGGCAATACAGCTGCTGTAATAAAGCAAAGAGAGAATGCCTGGCAAACAATAGCGGACCGATTGAATGCGTAAGTAGTCCAAATAACCAGTGCTTCACTGAAACCCTCATAATTACAATTCAAGGAGTTACTTGTCATTTTCAAAAATAATTGTATACTTTGCCTTAAATGTGTCCAGTGGACATGCATTTAACATGAAGAATAATTGCAAACACTTACCCACTATATGCATCTATTTGATATATTTAGTTTATTTTATGTCTCTAATGTGTTTAATCCTTTTACTCGTATCTATTTGTATGTAGGTTTTGTTTCTAATTAATTTGATGTAATCTATAATCAGATAATTTGCTCTATTTTTATCCATCTAATCTATTTTATCATTTGTATCTTTCTATTCCTCTTAAAGAACAAACATGTCTGGCCAAAAAAGGACTTGGCAGCAAGTCAAGATTAAATACAAGAATATTTTGCAGGCTGGTAAGTGACTTGTTTGCTGAGAACATAGGTGACATGTTTGCTGACATTTTATTATCTGTGCTGATTTTAGCCATAAAAAAGAAAAGTCATATTACTGGTACGGGGTGGCCCTCCAACCCAAGACTTCACCCCAGCAGAGGAGCTGGCCCTGGACTTAAATAAAGGGAAGCCAGTGATTGAAGGGATCCAGGGAGGGACAGCCACTGACTCTGGCCCAGCAAGGGATACTGGCCTCTTCATACAATGTACATTATTGCCATACTACTGCGCATGGAAAATATTAAAATCCATTTATATTTTGTTATGTGGACTGTGTGACTTTGCTTTACCTTGCAGTGGCTGGTAACACTCTTACACTTTTGGATCCCCCAGACTATGATTTGCCGGTGAGTATTCTTTATTAAATCATTGGCTTTGCGTGTTCTGTCAAAAATATCAATACCAGTAATGAATATGGCAGAGGGAAGCCACATCTACAGCAGTGGAGTGCACTTCTGCCGATGATGAGACCGTGTCGTTGGACTCTAGAAGGCTCGAGGTATCATGTCAATTTTGTGGAAATGGACACATTTTTTAAGTTTATAATAGATAAGAAGTCAGGGAAGTGGTACTAATAGAAAATATCATTTGTTAAAGGATCCTGACATTGGGCAGTCTGATAAGCAGCCTGGTAACATAGTGAGTATTGCCTAAAGTAAATTTACATTATGCAAAAATTGTGCTATGCTAACAAAAAGGTGTTCACAGAATTCACAAACTGTCAGACATCTCTACACAACACATCTTAAGAGACAGATCGAGCTTTCAGAAGTCAAGATTGATGTGAAGAAAAGAAAGCTGCAGGACATGGACCTTGACATGCAAATTAAACGCAAGACACTGAGGAAACTAGAACTGGAAATCCAGAAACTACAAACAGAAGTAAGTGACTTCAGTTCATACTGTAACCATGACTGTAACCCAATGTATTAATCATCATAATTTGTTCTGTCCACAGCTCCAAGCTGACAAGTGATAACAGCAAAATAATAAAAGAAAAATATTCCAAAACCATTGTGGTCTTCTACACAAAACAATGACTGTCATACTGTGACTGTGCTAATGTAACATTTTGTAGTAATCTGTTATTATTCATGTTACCTGCAATCTTGTAGAACTCCTCCTTGATGTGGATGAATCTTCTGTGGCCAGGGAAGGTGATAAATATGTGCACAAGAGATTTCAATGCCAGACTTACTTTTCTTATTGTGCGGCAAATAGTGGCTTTATTGAGGTTTTCTGCATCACCGACAGAATACAGAAACATGCCACTTGCAAAGAATCGCAGTGCTATGCAGACCATCTGTGGGACAGTGAGAGCATGGCTCCGTGCGGTCCTGTGCTGTATGTTTGGACCCAGCAGCCTACACAAATATCTGATGCCATCACTTGAGAATCTGTACCTCTCAGTCAGATATTCGTCTGAAAAGGCCAATGGGTCTGCCCTATCTCGGAAGACTCTTTCATGCCTGAATGCTCGTCTGAGTATTAAAACTTCCTCATCAACTACATCATTCAACAAAGGGCAAGCCATTGTGGATAGGAAACACAGAAATCTTTAGTCTATATATACTACGTATTGACCTCGTTACGGACTTAATTGAAACCAAATTTGCAAATTGAGGAGCCATTTCTTATTATCTCATCAACTGCAATAAAATATAATATATTGATATTTTTTATCATTCAACAATACATTTCTACTGTATACTTGCATATATAGATATATATAGTCTATATTCTATTTCTCATATTGTATAGTATAGTTCTTTTGCATTGTGTTGGCATTCATTGTGGACAGCAAAGTAATAATTGCTAAGGAAAATGTGCTTTCCTCACTGGGTGTTTTAAATCTCTTTAAATCTCGAATAATATATATATTCATCAAACCTCTGACAGTGAAATGAACAGCAGTTTTCAATAATAACTAAAATAACAGTACGCATAAATAGATGAATGACAGTATATCTAGTTTTTTAATGCAGGACCATGAAATGACTAAAACACATTAATATCTAGTAGGATTTAGGGAGGAACTAGCCGATAAATCACTAAGATTAATCTTAGCCTGGTTGTTAGCCTGCTCTGGAGCAGGCTAGCTGCAAAGTGTAAATCTCCATAGTAACTTAATGTAGATTAATTTAGCCTCCCTTCATGCAACCGAGTCAGGGCTAAATTCAGCCAGGATAACCAGAAAATCCCAGCTTAATTCCTTATCTTGGTTTTGTGCAATACCCCGCTGGTCGTTTAAATGTTTTGATTATTGCAGAGGTCATTGCCGCTGGTTTGTAATCATTAAGACCAACAATTACTTGCTTTTGGACTGTGAATTATTTGTGGAAGCATCCTAACATTCAGGAACACTTCATTCAGTCAAAGACTGGTTTAAAATGTACAATGTGCTAGTGTGAAGGAAGATATGTTGCATGAGTCATGATAGATTCTAAGTGTCCTTCAATATATTATGACAGCCATAACAGTATTGACTGAAGGTCTCATTTGACTGGGACACAGCACTGTGTAAACTCCGCAACTGACAGTAAGTACACACTATACATTTTTCCTGCACACATGGATAGCTAAGCACTGGACATGTGTTCTTTAAACTGCACCATTTCATTGCGTACCCTGTTCACGTTTTCGTTTTTTTAATTACAATGTTAAAATTTAGTAGCATCATAATAAACTAAACAGAAAAATATTTTGAGTGAAAACTTTTGCATTCTTAAAATACAAACTGATAACGAGTAAAAGAACATATTGCACACAAGTATGTATGAAAAATGGAAAATTGACCCCATTCAGGTTTTCTCCATGTTCAAAAATTACACGGGAACTAGTAATCCCTTTACTTTCTTAACTCATATTTTTTTTTATTGTACGGTCACATCACTCTTAGCACTGCTTTTAAAAAGAGGAAACTCTGGCCAGGTCGCAAGAAACGCAACGTTCAAATCGATCCTCAAGTATGCAGAGTACATCAATACGTCTAACCAACGTGTCTATGATGTCGCACATCGCTACCCTTTCGAGCTCATTAGATCACAATGGGGAAATCTTCAGCAGAATCGCCAATTAACCGAAAACCATGGAAGCCAAAGCACCACTCAGATCCGAGCTTCGTTCCTGGTGTCAAACCTGTTAACATCTGCCGCGCCATGTCATCCTGGCAAATCACCACCACCTACGAATTGTTTCGAACGGCGTCTATCCTTTCATTTCATTGTGCGCCTGGGTAAAGCACATGTGAGAATGACACAGAAAAATCTCTTAAAACAAATCCTTGGAGTGACTAATATTCGCAAACAAAGCCAGTGAGTGAAGGTAATCTGGGAGACAGCTAACTTAATTAAACGAAAACATACGGCAGCCTTACCTTTATTTAGTCCAATCTGAAAAAAAAATTAATCTCCCAAAAAAAGATGCTCTCGAAATCAGAAACTGATAGACATGCTCCGTGTAGCCAAGGGCGTAACCGTCCCCAAAACCTCCTCGCAGCAGGTAAAGGTGTTAGCAAATAAAACTGAAACTAACAAAACAAAACAAAAAGTTACAGCAAAACGTTGTGTCATATGACTGCCTCTTCCGTCGCGTCGCAGTGACGTTGCCGTAATGTCAACGCGGTCATTTTAAAATGCATTGTTTTTATCCCGAGTTCTTTCACTGATTAGTTCCGAAATTGTCTTTCGACTCATTCGCACAGAATGGTCATTGTTAAGATCAGCATTTTCCATATTTTGCAATATAGAAATCGAAAATTGAGCTGATGATTTTCACAGTTATTGCCTAAATGCTACCGCAATGCACCCAAGAGCTCTGGGTTCAAATACTGGCTAATAGCCCAGGATTCAGAAGTAACACTTCTTCCTCGTGTGCGAATGTTTTCTTTATTTCATTCTACACTGTAAAAACTAATATGCACCGCAATGGACTGAAATCCCTTTCAGGTATAATTCTTGTCTTGCGCCCATAGGTCCAGAAGTAGGTTAAGCGATAATGGATAGATGGATTCACGAATACCGGCGAGTGAATTTGGGTCTGTTCGTAAAAAAACACCACCCTGGTTAAATGCTTTCTGCGTCCGAAAATAAATAACTAAATGATTTTCAATCAAAAAAAAAGCACATGTATAATCTGTGGCAGTGCGATTCAGTTGGTGTGCTGAAAATGACATATGTTCAGGGAATTGAATTTACACTAATGTAACAAAACATAACGGAACATTTGATTGTCAAACCCGCTTAATCCAATTCGAGATGACGGTTGTGGGGGCAAATAATCGGAGTCAATCCCGTCCCGATTGCAGTGGGCGAAAGGCAGCATGTATACTGCAGTCCAAAATTAGTGTAGTACACACATATCCTGAACATAGCTAAAAGTAAATCATTATATGGACTACACGGCGAGGTCAGGTTGGCAACGGCATACATTCAGATGATTATGCAAATAATTAACAAAAATAAAACTTTTTTGTATGTACTGTTTCGAGGCATTTCTGATGTAATTAATAAACTGACACTGAAATGGATTATTGATATATTGTTTTATCAGGATGTTGTTTTATACATTTTGTTATATTTAGCTAATATCAATAAATTCTTTATATGAAAATATTTCCTAATGTAAATTAAACGACCTCATACAATAAAATATAATATTCTAAAACCCCCTTGATCCTGTATCAATCAAGTACAGTGCAGGGTCCACTTGTGCAAAGACCCACACTGAAAAATCATATTGGGATTGTACAATGAGGCAAACCAGACGCAATATACTACATACCAAAAATAATTTAACAAGCCAGTATTAAAGGCAAACAAATACCTAAAAGATAGACACCTTTGTCCCCAGCTCCAGTCAAAAAATAATGAGAGAATGGTGTGATAAGTCCCCAAAATCCTACAATCCTTTACCTGACATTGGGGGGTGAGGAATGGGTTTCTTGACATGATATTGGGTGGGCTTAGCTCTGCTGAATGACCCCCTGAAGCTGGCCATGCTGCAGTATATATACATTCTTAAATTCCTAATGAAAGCCCATATGAGTAAGATGCTATTAGAAAGTGTGCAATCAATCATAATTATTAAGATTTGTCAATCACAATTTTGCTGTTCCTTCCAACATACAAAAGATTTAGTAAATGGGAAAACCACATCACAAGTTTGCTTCCTTTAAATTTACTGTGTTCAGCTTTATGAACTTTTTTGAAGTAGCTTTATCCTGTTTTTTTTTTTTTTGCCCCAAAATAGAAACAAACAAAATAAGGCCTAGGTACAGCCCTTGTAATTATAGGGTTCATAGGTTCAATATTGTCACATGTACATGCACTACAGGAGGATATAATATGCAAACAACATATAATCCTATAAAGGGAGCTTTAAATACAAAAAGAATAATTAATACAGTGTAGCGTTGGCACCAAGGGCTAAAATGGATGGATTTAAAAGGACTGCTTAACTTTTGTCTCACTAGTTGGGAAAAACACCCGCAACTGTGTGGATTTGCCATTTTCACTAGCCCTCCTGCTGTAGACGATGTAATGGCAGCGAATTCTTTTGGTGATTCATTCCTGGTTGAGGGCAAATCAGAAGGGATCGCTTTACTGGCAGGTGGCGCAACCAAGACGTTAAGTGCAGTTTTGTCATGTGATGCAACAGAGGTGTTAAACACTGGTCAGCTGTAGGCAAGCAGATGAACATCCTTTTGTGGAGATACAGATGTTCCAGTCTCTGATGTTTTCCTTTACTGAATTGGTGCTGCAAACCTCGTTCCAGGTCTGGATGCCAGCTTTGAGACTCTCTTCCTCCAATGCTCTACACAATGCCTCTATGATCTGCCTAGTCCTTTGTCTGCAGATTTTTACCACTGGCCTTGCTTGTCACGGCTCACTTGGGATCAGTGGCAACTCGATCTGCCACACCTTCCACCACTCTATAAGCCTGAAACTCCACCAATTTCCACATTATTGGCCCTTAGTAGATTGAGAAGCAGTGGTAGAGCTGCAGAGGTGTCAGTCTCTAACTGTCTTCGTCCCTGTACTGCTACAGCAAAACAACACTACAGATTACGGATCTGAGCCTCAAGACTCTCCAGCACCTCCTCCAAAGAACCAAGCAGGTTTGTTTTGGGTCTCCAAAGCACTTGGCATTTCTCCGAGTCGGAATGTAGGTCCTCTCCATGTCCCATTTCTGATGGATTCACTGCTCTGTACATAGTTTTTTGAGGTGGCTCACTACCCTTAAAAGGACTACTTGCCTTTTGTCTAACTAGTTGGAAAATGCACATGCAACTGTGCAAAGTTGCCATTTTTATAGGTGCTCCTGCTATAGATGATCCCTGGTCAATTGCAACAATATTCAGGTCTTACAGTACAAAATGCACAAAATCAACAGAATAAGGTAAAGCATGATACATTTTAGCTATCTGTACAAAAGCAAGAAAATCTGTAAATCTAAACAGAATGCAGAATGAGAAACAGAAAAATAGACAAATATCAAAAATGGCTTCTTGATAAAATTAAAAACCATGCATTATCACCACTACTTGCTCTGTACCTGCTCCCCATACAGTCTACAGAAATGCTGCAAGGTTTTGTCACTGACATAGACAGGGCCTAGCGTTCATTGACATTATTATCATGAGAGCCTTTTGCTTTTGGGTAGTTGTGTTGCTTCCACTTGAGACTTCCATTAGGGTAGCCTATGAAACTGTGATATCTGACACATTTTGTAATGTGGCTGTGTTTCTACACCTTTTTCTGCAAAGGTGGCAGGTGTCGGTCCTGGAGGGCAACAGTGGCTGCAGGTTTTTGTTCCAACCCATTTTCTTAATGAGAAGTCAATTCTTGCTGATGAAGCACTTATTGCTCAAGAGACATTTTAGTGGTATTGCTTGTTAAGGTTTCCCATCCTTAATTGCTTATTTCAGTCCTAAACAGCTGTACTCACTGTTTTTAATGGCTCCTTATTAGCAATAAGATGCAAATGACAAAGGAGCCAGCAGTTCTCCGTCTAACGTGTTTCAATTCACACTTGTGTTGATTCATCATACATGATTTGGTTTAATAAAACACTTAAGAGAAAAATGTGACAGACTGAAAATTATCCATTTTAGGCTTCAAATCATTTTGAATAATATCCTTGGAAAGGAAAACAAAATACGATATAAGAACCTAGCATTGCAGACTAACAAGCGCCATAAAATTAAATGAAGTCAGAGACTGGCAAGGATTGGTTTCTAATTAAGCAATTTGATTGGAACATAACTTGCAGCCACTGTGGCCCTCTAGGGTCGACATTGCCCACCCGTTAGCACATTCTGTAAACCAAGAGTTCTCAACTTTTTTTTTTTTTTGTCAGCAACCTAAGTGAGCAGAATAATAAAAAAAAATGTATATGTTTCATTGAAAAGGACACTAAATGTTAGTCTTACACACTGACATCAGTTTATTTAATACTTTTATAAAATCGAATCTTCATTAAAAACACTTAAACAAAAACTAGAACACCTTTTGTGCAATTAGTAAGAACAAACACAGGTAGTCATTCATGCTTGTTTAGTTAATAAAAATATCCTCTACAATTGAACATCTTTCTAAATAATATTGTTAACTTTTAATAAACAACAAATGCTGTCTAGAGGAGATTGATTCTTATAGTAGGGAGGCAGGTGAGTAACGGAATGTCTAACTGCACATTACCAACTGTAAGACGTGCCCCACGACATCACTTCATATGCCACTTACCAGTTTCCTAATTAATAAACACTAAATGAGTAAAAAAAATGGTTACTCAGTTTAACAAGTGGACTGATGATGGATGATTTGCATTCGGCACTCCAAACCGGGGACGTGCAGTCAGGGGAGGCACCTCACCTGTCATCATGAAAAGTAAAAACAATGATAACATAACTTAAATGGTCTGTGCTATAAATTTGTTTTCTGTATGATTCCAATAATTTTGATCATTTTTATAGTCAAAATCGCTGAATTGGCGCATTTCCTTACAGGAGAGAAATGCGAGGTGCGGCAGCAACGAGCGGAGCCTCATCTCAGATTGCTCCGTCCCTCACACACTGGTTTGATGCATGCAATTGGCGAGTGCCTGTTGCGGTCTCTCTGTATGTCGCCAATATAATGTTTGCAGACACGTTTATTATAAACCCTGACTTTCCACAGTATGGCTATTATCTTTAATGAATGTGTGTGACATATTTAGTCTTGCTGATTGGAGATAAAACCGCAAAGAAAAGGCACAAGGTGAGGCAGATAGTACCGTGCCGCATCGAAGGAAGCAGATGTGAGCCCAACAAGGGCTTGTTGTTGCTGCTGTTCTTTTTACTCAGAGACTCTAGACGCCAATGAGTAAGTGATATGATTGACAGAAAGTCAAGTGCACTGCAGCGAGTAGGTTAGATGAGGATTGTTTAAGCTAGAAAAATGGTGGCGCAGTGAGTTTAGGACTGACCAGGTTTAGAACTGCATTTGAAGGGACAAAGAGTAGTGTAAAAACAAATATGCATAATAAATTAATTTCTAACCCTAAGTTAAAGTGCCAAAGTAAAATAAGTAAAACATTGTAAATAGTTAGCTTGAATCCTATAAGTATCAAAAACAAAACATGTACTGTAAATTAGTTATAGTTAGCTATTATTATGATGTAACAGCAATAACAGAAACCTAGTAACAAACAAAGATGGGGATAACCTAGATGGTCACAGTTTTTAGGAATGATAGGAAATAAAAGGAGAGGATGTTGCCATTTATGTCTTCTTCAGTTGTACATTGAGCAATATCTTAGTGAAGACGTCTGGATTAGACTAGAAAGTACTAGGGACAGAGGTCTTACTTTAGGAGTGTGTAATAGGCACCCTTTCAGACTGCAAATTCAATGCACATCCTTTTAATAATATTAAAAGAAAGTTTAGAGGGGGATATTATAGCCTTGGGGGACTTTAATTACCCAAATATTAAACAAGCCATCCTTACAAATAGCAGAGCACAAGAGAAATAGTTTTTAGTTTTCAGTGAGTGTTTTGTAACACAGTATGTTAAAGCTCCAAACCAGGGGAAGTCTGCCTAGATTTAGTATTTTGTAATAACAATGATAAACTTGACTACAGGTATAATATAATACAATTCTCAGTGTTTACAGAGAGCATGGATGTAAATACTACCATTGTTATGCGTTGGTAGGGTAAATTTTGAACAGATACAGCAAAGTTTAAAAAAGAGGAACTGGGATAAGATTTTATGCATATAAACGGTTGAGGAGCAGTAGAATAGGTTCAAAAACATATTTTGAATATAAAGCAGATCAGGCTAATACCAAAATTTAAAATTAGTTCAAACTTTTAAAAAACTCTAGTGTAGATAAAGAAGCAGCAAAAGAAAAAAAACAGCTGTATAAGGTGTATAAAAGTAATAACTCCAATGTGAATTGTAGATAGATAGATACTTTATTAATCCCAAGGGGAGATTCACTTACTCCAGCAGCAGCATACTGATAAAGAACAAAATTAAATTAGAGAGTGATAACAATGAAGGTATAACAGACAGAGAATAATTTTGTATAATATTAACATTTACCCCCCTCCCGGGGTGGAATTTAAGAGTCGCATAGTGTGGGGGAGGTCTGATCTCCTCAGTCTGTCAGTGGAGCAGGACAGTGACAGCCAGTCACTGAAGCTGCTCCTCTGTCTGGAGATGACACTGTTTAGTGGATGCAATGGATTCTCCATGACTGACAGGAGCCTGCTCAGCGCCTGTCGCTCTGCCGCAGATGTCAAACTGTCCAGCTCTGTGCCTACAATAGAGCCTGCCTTCCTCACCAGTTTGTCCAGGCGTGAGGCATCCTTCTTCTTTATGCTGCCTCCCCAGCACACCACCGCGTAGAAGAGTGCGCTCGCCACAACTGTCTGGTAGAACATCTGCAGCATCTTATTGCAAATGTTGAAGGACGCCAACCTTCTAAGGAAATATAGTTGACTCTGTCCTTTCTTACACAGAGCATCAGTACTGGCAGTCCAGTCCAATTCATCATCCAGCCGCACTTCAAGGTATTTATAGGTCTGCACCCTCTGCACACAGTCACCTCTGATGATCACGGGGTCCATGAGGGGCCTGGGCCTCCTAAAATCCACCACCAGCTCCTTGGTTTTGAGTCGCATCATTTAACAAAGTCCTTGATTAGGTTCCTATTCTCCTCCTGCCCACTCCTGATGCAGCCCACGATAGGAGTGTCGTCTGCAAACTTTTGCACATGGCAGGACTCCAAGTTGTATTGGAAGTCCGATGTATATAGGCTGAACAGCACCAGAGAAAGTACAGTCCCCTGCGGCACTCCTGTGTTGCTGACCACAATGTCAGACCTGCAGTTCTCAAAACCCACATACTGAGGTGTGTCTGTAAGTTAGTCCACGATCCATGCCACCAGGTATGAATCTACTCCCATCTCTGTCAGCTTGTCCCTAAGGAGCTGAGGTTGGATGGTGTTGAAGACGCTAGAGAAGTCCAGAAACATAATTCTTACAGCACCACTGCCTCTGTCCAAGTGGGAGAGGGATCGGTGTAGCATATAGATGATGGCATCCTCCGCTCCCACCTTCTCCTGGTATGCAAACTGCAGAGGGTTGAGGACGTGGCGGACCTGTGGCCTCAGGTGGTGAAGCAGCAGACTCTCCATGGTCTTCATCACATGTGACGTCAATGCTGTAACCCTACTCTGTTTTTCTTTGATTGTTTTGTGTTTGATGGTTTAATTGCAAACATTATGTATTGTGTTGCAATGGTCTTTGAATATGAGGAGAAAAAAAGTTGTGTTATAATGGCATCTGTTATTGGAACTGTCTAGTGTACTAATGGCTGCTGGCTATTAAAGGGCCCATACTGCGCCTTAACCTGGCGTCCTGTGTACTGTGCAAAGGCATGTTATGTAGCCTATAATGCAAGGAAGGCCACTGACCTGTGGAAAAAGGCCACTATTCTTTGCCACTGTTCCATGAGTATGTTACAATGTTCCTGTGCCACAACCTGTAAAACGTAACTGGATCCAGAACATCGGATTTTAATCAATTCATGCAGTTCTGGGTAGGTTTATCCTGATTAACTTGCGTTCATGGCAAAATTTATAAGATTTTGTTAGTTGAGCACTGAATAGCCTAGATTATTAGCATATCCTCTGAAAGAAGAATAACAGGAAGAAAATGAAAGGTAGATGGAGTAAATAAATAACACTGAAAGAATGAATGCATAAAACAGTCAATTAGTGAAATCCATGTAAACTTTTTGCAGAAAATTGTGCATTGTACCAAAATGTACCCTGGCGATATTTACTTTAAATATTATATACCGTAGAGTAAACGTTATATTCCATTTTTTCAACGTTAATGATATCAAACAGTCCAAGATCCATGAAATTAAATGTTCAGCATACAAAGTTGTTCTGGACATTACTGTGAGGAATGTCAGATATTATTTACAATAAACCCTTTATTGAAATGTAATTACATGACAAAAAAGCAAAGATTAATTACTTTCATATATATATATATATATATATATATATCTATACTAATAAAAGGCAAAGCCCTCACTCACTCACTCACTCACTCACTCACTCACTGACTCATCACTAATTCTCCAACTTCCCGTGTGGGTGGAAGGCTGAAATTTGGCAGGTTCATTCCTTACAGCTTCCTTACAAAAGTTGGGCAGGTTTTATATCGAAATTCTACGCGTAATGGTCATAACTGGAAGCAGTTTTTCCCATTTACTGTAATGGAGATGAGCTTCAACGCCGTGGGGCGGAGTTTCGTGTGACATCATCACGCCTCCCACGTAATCACGCAGTACATAGAAAACCAGGAAGACCTCAAAAGCGCTGAAGAAAACATGCATTATATAATTGAGAAGGCAGCGAAACAATAAGAAGCGAAGCGAGTGACATATACAACCATATTCATGAGTTCTGCTACTTGGAAACAAAGCACGATGTAAACCTACACTTTAAATTAAGTTCATAGACAGGCTGGCGTTTGTAATTTAGTGCCTGCCCATATAAGGCCGTCCGTCAGCGGCAATCCAATAGCAAACTGCCACTAAATATTCACGGGTGAAGGACTGTGCTTATGGAGAGGAAGATGAGATGGTCAGGGTGGTGTTTGACACAAACTCAGCGAAACTGCGAGAGAAAGTTTTAAGTGCCAGGACTAAGGTAACATTAAATACAGCCATGGACATAGCACGAGATGGCACCAGCACAGCTGGGAACCTTCGATGCATGTACACCGAGCGGCTCACGTGAACTGACGCAGTGCACAGATAAAAACAACAGTTCCAAAGAGCTGAACAAAACCGAATTACACAATTGAAAAGGCAGCAAAAATATGAAGCGTCTCATACATACAAGCATATTCATAAATCCAACTACTGCGGAAACAAAGCACACGTTGGAAAAAGTCAATGTCCCGCTAAAGGAAGACAGTGTAAAAAAAACCCGTGCATGCAGTGTGTCAGGTCTCAGATAAAGAAGAAGACGAGCTGTTTATTGATGCAGTAAGAAACGAATCGATGAATGAAACCTGTCATCTTTACAACGATTGACAAACACGGAATGTAACTTGAACACAACACATCCTACAAATACGAACCTGATTGAAAGAAATAATGATAATCAAATCCTTGATGACAGCAACACTCAGTAACACTCACAAAACAAATACTGTATATTGACAGTCATGTTACGTTATTTTTAAAATGTTCCCTTTTCTTTTTCTAGCTTTTTTAACACACTACTTCTCCGCTGCGATACGCGGGTATATATATATATATGTATATATATATAACCCGATCTACATACTCGAATAATGGATACTTTATTCGCCATCAGTGATTGTTTTGGTAAAGCCATACTCAGTGTATTCATTAGATGAACGGTAAAAAAGTAAGGGCAAGGGGAGGATGACTTATTGAGGCATGCAGGCTGTAGTGCGCGTCAACTCTATCTGAATTGCGCGATCACATTTGAAAAATATATCTTTTCAAGTTCTATTTAGTCCATATGTGTCAAACTCAAGGGCCGGGCCACATCCGGCCCGGCGTGTAATTATATCCGCCCGCGAGATCATTTTATATACTGTATTATTGTTATTAAAGCCCGGGTATATGAAGCGCTGGTAACACAATAAACTACAGATCCCATAATGCAGCGCTTCAGCTGCCTTGCCGAACAGTTACCGCGTTAATCAAGTCTACCTTAAGATGCTGCAAGTTATTGCGAAGCTAGCTCACACGATGCTGAAGAGAAAAGTTGATTCTGAAAATAGAGCCTTTAAAAACCGATGGGAGGCTGAGTATATGTTTACTGAACCCGTGTGTCTCATTTGTGGAGCTAATGTGGCTGTAATTACAGAATTTAATCTAAGACGGCACTATAAAACAAAACATCAGGGTAACCTGAAAGACCTGAATGCAATGCAGAAGATACAGAAAGCAGAAGAATTAAATAAGAATCTGACACTTCAGCGGACGTTTTACCGTGCACAATCACAAAGTGATTTCAATTGAGCTGCTTTTATGGGAGACACAACCACTTGCCCCACTTTCCCTGTTGCCAAGTAATGTTAAACCAAGTCGTCACTACGGTGTTCCCAAATACGCACTTTGCTGATAAACTGAGCGCACTGAGTTTGCACGGCGCTTTGGTGACTTTGAAGAACAAAAAGTCCGTCTACATGCGGCTCGAACCTTGTGCATGTTTGGTAGCACATATCTGTGTGAGAAGCTCTTCTCAGTGATAAAGACTAACAAAACAGCACACAGGAGTCGCCTCACTGATGAGCACCTGCAATCCATCCTGAGAATCTCCACAACACAGAACCTCACACCAAACAGAAACGAACCTGTTGCCAAAAAGATGCCAGGCGTCCAGCTCTAAAATGACATATGAGCAAAGACAACTGAATGATTTGATTTGTTATTGCTGAAAGGAACACATTTTATTTATATTTCCAGGTTTTGTTATGCAGCATGTTCATATTTGAATTTGTATAATTTTGACAGGATATATTTTTATGGAGAGCAAAATCTTTTGGGATATTTAAAATCTAAGTTTATTTTTATAAAATATAAAATTACATAAGAGTAAAGAAATTTGAATGTTTGTTCTTTTAATGTTTACTTTATTTCTAACTTGTATAATTTAGACAGGATATATTTTTATGGAGAGCAAAATATTATAAGTTGTTTAAGGTTTGAGTTGATTTATTCAGGAATAATATTCCTGTCTGTTTTACCATTCCTACCAAAGATATTTCTGTCGACTAAATAAAAATTCCTTCTATTTAAAATTTAAATAGAACTTGAACAAATACGATAGTTCATAATATCCACGCAGACTTGCACGTAAGAGCGGGTGTCATCCGTTTTAACAAACAGCGTATTGCACTGATATGAAATAGCTGTGTGTGTATATATGTAGATATGTATGTATATGTATATATATGTTTATATATGTGTGTGTGTATGTATATATATATATATATGTATTTGTGTGTATATATGTGTGTGTATGTATGTATGTATGTGTGTATGTTTGTGTGTGTGTGTAAATATATATATATATATATGACAACAACACTCATCACTCACAACAGTGACAAAACAATAACATTGACAATCATGTTATGTTATTTTCAAAATGTTTCCTTTTCTTTTTCATTGCTTCTTTAACACACTACTTCTCCGCTGCGAAGCACAGGTATTTTGCTAGTATATATATATATACACATACATACATATGAGAAGACTTACAGTACACACTCTTTGTATGTATGGTTACCCTGTTCAAACATGAGACCCCAGATAATTTGCCTTAACATCTGTGCAATAATTATGTGTGTGGCATCTCATATTCTTTTAATGACAGATAAAAGGACACATTGATATACATATGATATACATTTGAAATACATACTTGCGCTTCATTAGTAAAAGCCATCAGGTACAGTAAATGAACTACAAAGCATTGTAGAAGTAATATTGTTGCTTTATTCCATTACAGAACTACAGTACTGCTGTAGGGGACAGTCTTCAGAGGCTTTTCTTTAAAAGGTGAGGGACTCCACACAGGGGCTGAAAATGGGTAGCTTCCATCAGTGAGTCTATTATCAGTTATTATTGATCAGAAATACCACAGTTTAAAATTAGTTGCCTTATCTGTGACTTAACATAATTAATCTTTCATGGTAGTTATTTATTTCTGATTTAGGAAGACAGCCAGGGTGAGAGTGTATGTGTGTAGACACTGCTTCATAGTTTGACACACTTATTAGCAATTGTGATTTTCCAGTATGCGTGGCATGATGGCATTCAATCATTATGAATCTTATTAAAATTGCTGCTGTTCGCAAACAAATGTGTATAATTTTCATCAATGTGTTACACTGAATGTTTCCTATTTTAAAACCTTGCATGTAAAATGGTAATGTTTATGCATGCAGGTGTAGTAGAACATTCAGAGCTCTGTTTAATAATCTGAGTTTCATGGGGAACTGAGTATTTCACCACTGAAGTTCTCAAAGCTGGCCACAGTGTCTGACCGAAGACTGACTATGTTTCGCTGGGTAGTATCTTCTGTGTTAATTCTGCTTTGGTGTCGATTGTTCAATCTAAAAAGGCCATGACGTTTTTAACATTTGGTTGGCTTTTTATGCCTGTTAAGTAGTGCAGCATTTCATGACAGGACATTAATGACCTCTGATCTTATGACTGAATGCTTTGCTCTTTAATTATTGTTGTCTCTAAACATTAATCCTTCACATTAAACTTGCTCTTTTGTAGGTTAGTTTCAGATCATTGGTTGCCCTAGTAACTAAGATGGATTTTGCAAAACCTTTCTTTCTGGAACAGCCAAAATCTGAATCGGTTTCAGAAAGCAGGATCAGTGAGTTATCTGCTTCTTTGGCCTTATGGATCTCGCAATTCTGACACAATCTATTCCAGAAACACAGGTTTGTCTAAATCCAGGTGTTCTGGAACAATTCAGCCCGATATTCGTTAATTCAACTTGCTTTAACTGGACTTCACACGGATCAGACCCCTTATGTAAGATTTGGGGAAGGCTTTAATGATATTTGCCTTCCAAGACCCAGCATTTAACGGCTACACTATGCTGTGTTCATGTGGTTGTTGGGTATAAAAAAGTAATATTCATAATATAGTGTACAGTACTTCAATACAAAATAATAGTTAAAATTAAAATTACAAGGTTATTAAAGTATCATTTAGGCTAGCCATAAATAGAAAAACATTCAAATTTAGGGTGTTTCTAATAATTGAATAATGTAAAACACTATTAACATTTATAACAGAAACTCTTATAAAAATCTTAAAATATATTAAAATTTATAATACTATTACAATAAGTTAATGTTACCTATGTATAATTAAAATACAGAAAAAAATAAAAGGTAATAAACATATCTTCTTTGGTACATATAAAGAGTAAAAGGGTAGCGCTGCTGCCTTGCAGTTAGGAGACCCGGGTTCGCTTCCCGGGTCCTCCCTGTGTGGAGTTTGCATGTTCTGCCCTTGTCTCCGTGTGTTTCCTCCCACAATCCAAAGACATGCAGGTTAGGTGAATTGGTGATTCTAAATTGTCCCTAGTATGTGCTTGGTGTGTGAGTGTGTGTGTGAGCCCTGCCCGGGGTTTGTTTCCTGCCTTGCGCGCTGGGATTGGCTCCAGCAGACCCCTGTGACCCTGCAGTTAGGATATAGTGGGTTGGATGATGGATGGATGTTGTAACCAAAAAGGGGAGCCAATGAAAAGGCAATTACAATGTTACCATTAATAGCCTTCATGACAGCGTCCTAGACAAGAATATACTGTATAAAGTATTCATACTCCTACTCAAAAATAAATGTTATATTTAGAAACGTAATGTAAGTAATAAAGGTCAAATAGTGTTACATTAGCTTAAGCCTATTACGTTTATGAACAATAGTTACCCAGACATCATTGCTGGATGTGAATGGTCCCCATTACAGTTCAAGCTTCAGGGCCCCAAATATTTAGGTCCGTCACTGCACAAGGTAATAAGATACAGTTAGGGTGACTTCAGAACCTGGTGAAATCCATCCATCCATCAATGCATTTTTTAACTTGCTTATTCAGAACAGGGTTGTGGGGAAGTTGAATCCTATCCAACAAGGCAGGATCAATCCCCAGACAGGGCAGGAAACCCAGGCGGATTTGGGGTGAACCTGTAATCTCATCACAGGGAGGACCTGGGATGTGAATCCTGGTCTTCTTATTGTGAGGTAGTGCAATAATGCAATAATTTTTAGAGATAGGGTCTTCATGAAGATAGTTATAAATCAACTTAAGATATCAGTACATCATTTGAAATCTGCTGAAAGGCATTACATATATCTTATATAGTGATGTGTTTGAAAGATGTATTTAAATCATTTAGATATATATTGAGATTTTCAAGTTATTTAGAGGTATTTCTACATATTTAAAGAGACTCTTAAATACTAAGTGTTTCTAATTTTTTATATTTAAATCATTTAGGAATATACAGTAGTACTGTATATCTATATGATAAACTCACCTGAGTTTCTAACAACGTTAGCCTTTTGAATATGCATATAGGAAAATCAGTCATCGCAGTCCTTGTGTGGATAAACAGGTTTTGAAGATGGATTAATGGATATTGACATATTTATTCTTTTAAGAAAAAAAAAGACTTCGTATTTAGATATGTAGTTGTGAATGGCGTCCAACAGCTGGCAGCAAAGGCCTCGGGTTGCCTCAGGTTGGTCTGACAAACCGGAAAAAGAAGTAGAAGAGGCAAGACCGCGCGCAGGGTTTCATGGGAACAATGGCTGTTTGCGATGGTGAAGCTTTGGCTTCTGTCCTTACTGTTTAGAAAGCTTCGATTTTCATTTGGATTCTCTTTTGATACCTGAAGTTGAACAAAGTCATCTAATTGAAACAAGTGAAATACAGCATTGGTATACGCCCTTGGACTAAAGAAATATGCAGTTTATCTCTCTCTTTTTTTATTCAGTTACACTTTAGTAATTGCACACGTGTAAATAGGGTACTTTTTCTTCGCCGCCGTTAAGACAGCAGGGTCGCGTTATTACAGTGTTGTTACATTGTCAAGGCCAGTGAGGTATTAGGAGCGGTGATGTAGACCAAAACATAATCGGTGGTCTAATGCCATTTCAGAAACGGTCTCCTTTTTAATGTTGGTTTGATGTGTCGCAGCAGAGAGACAACGCATACAACTGCCGGAAAGCGCACGAACAACAGTGTAATCATAGGAGCCACTTTTAATCGAGCAACAGCTCTTACTTTAACTGATTATAAAACTATTTGTTGAAAAGTCCAGTTATTAAAGGTATCGTGATTTTGTTAAAAATAAATAAACTGTCGCATCAGGGATGGGTGACGAAGCCTGTGTCCAAAGTGTGCTGAGACTTGTGCAGGAAGGGCAGCTCTCCGCCGTTCAAGATAAGTTTAGCGGAGATCTGCAGTTGCAGAGCCTGGCCAAAAAGACGCACTTTGGCAAATCTGGAGATACGCTTTTGCATTACGCATGTAGAAGCGGGCACTTAGACATGCTGAGGTTCTTCGTGGAGGAGATTGGTTTCGATACAGAATTAGTGAACAGAGACTACAAAAGAGCCTTGCATGAGGCAGCCTCAATGGGTCATGTGGACTGCGTGCGCTATTTGACTGCTAGAGGTGCAAAGATTGACAGTCTAAAGAAGGCGGACTGGTAAATGAAGTTTATTTTAGCTCAGTGGCAATTAAGTAGTAAAAGATTTTTTAAGGAGGCTTTTCATGTGACATGTACAGTTAGAACATAAGAAATTTGACAAACGAGAGGAGGCCAGTCTATCATTAATTTATCTAATAGCTAAGCTGTCCCAGTTACTGGTATATACTGCATTTTGATTAGCGATGTACCTTCCATAAGCTTCTGTTATGTAGCACCTTTATTTTGTGAACTAGAGAGTTCTTGTAAGTTACCTTTCTTAGACCATTCAATATATGAATATATTTTAGCACCAAGTACCTGAATTGGATCCCTTGGTACTGCCATGGTTTCTTAGGTAGCTCACTGTCCTTAAAAGGACTGCTTGCCTTTGCTACACTAGATGGAATACTGTTTGTGACATGCCAGGCTTGCCATTTTTGTGGGCTCATTTGCATAATGGAATTCCAGTTCACTCATTAATGGCCAGTGCAATATATTTTGATTTTATATTTTAGTGCCACCTACCCTGTAACCCTGCCCAGGATCAAGTGGGCTTAAAAATGGTATAGTATGATGCCACATCTAACTTTTATCACAAGACCAATGTATCTATTCCTTTGTGTTTCAGGACTCCCCTAATGATGGCCTGTGCCAAAAAAAATTTGGATGTCATTAAAAATCTGATCAACCATGGTGCTAACCCTGCCTTGAAAAACAAAGATGGCTGGAACTGCTTTCACATTGCTTGTCGGGATGGTGACCCCTCCATTGTCCATTATTTAATTGATACATGTCCAGAGGTTTGGAAAACGAAGAGCAACACTTCTCGAACACCGCTGCATACAGCAGGTATAGATGTTAATTTGCTAACATCTTTATATTAGGAGATGCATTTGTGTAAATTGTATGCTGTATATTGGCTGCACAGTGGTTGGATTATGCACTTCACAGCCCCTGGGTTCCATATCTGGTCTGATAATTGTTTTTGTGCATTTCACACTATATTTTAATTTCTTCTGGATTCTAGATGTGCATGTTAGCTTAAACCACAATTCTAAATTTACAAAATGTGGATATATACACTGAAGTGGACTCATGGCATATATTATTGATCTATGTCTTTGTCTTGATGCTACCAAACCTTTGCAATAACAATGATCCAACAATAGACAAAATATGTTCCAAAACTGATGTATTTTAATCCTTAAAATGTTCACAGATGGGCATTATCAACCCTGATATTAATCTGGCTTAAAAGATGCCATATTATTTTATAGTTTAAAATTTGAGATAAGCAGAAGTGTGACGACCTCAGCAAGTGTACTGGAGCAATAAACATGTAGGCAAGTATGAAAGTGCCCTTTAATTTCTTACCATCCTGAGTCCTGGCCTGTAATTTATTTTAGACCAGTTACCGATTTTGTAGACTTGCCTCCTTTTTTACTTTAGCAAACATAGCTAATGAATCTTTAGAGTTTAGAGTTTTTGACTACAAAAAATGATTAATTATATACACATTATACTAAAGCCCCTAATGATCCCAAATTTAAGTGGGTTTGAAAGTATGTTTATGTATATCGATGCATAACATTGACTTTGATGCACCTTCATCTGGTGCTGTGCAGTGTCAATGAATCTGCAATTGTAAGTAAGCACTGCCAGAAAATCTAGCCATCTATCTTTTTTCCTAACTCTGCTTTTTACTGTTATAGTGAAACAGGTGGCAAAAATGTATGCAAAAAGTTAGGAATCCTGGAGACTATTTCAACATACTATACATTATTCTGTGGAACAGACATTAAATATTAATGTTTATATACATTTTATTATTGGATAATTATGAGACTTATGTTGTCATTACCGTAAGTCTGTTAATATAAGGTACAAAAATATTTAAGGTCAAATAACAATAAATACTATCAGATTTATTTTTTGTTTTGCTATTTGGTAGAGTCAAATGTTACAGAAATTCCTTAATTTCTTAATAGCTGTCTTCTGTGTGTTTTTATTTTAACACATTTTTTTTATTTTGTGGCTGTTATCTTCATTTAATTTGCCAGTGTAGAATGTGAGAGTGGAATATAGATACCAAAAATCACATTAATGTAGCTTTCATCTTGTGATTATGATTTTCAAAGTGTACCTGATCCTGAGGAATATAAAAAATCATATGTAATGACTTGAGACTAAATTTACCATTGCATTTTGGGTCATAGGCAGTTTGTGCATTCCACATTTCTAGGAATTCTGGTTCAAAAAATATTGCACATTATGTTTGTGTGGATTCAGAAAGTAGACCTTATTTTTTCCCTAAAATAGATGTGTGTTGATTTAGCCTTAAAGTGAATTCAGAGGATAATGTATTTGCTAATTTACATTATTATCCACAGTATTTTTAAAATAATTTATTAATATACAGAGCCATTTTTTGCATCTGTAGCTCACAAAATAAAAACTGCCTGAATGAGAGTAAAAATCCATGAAGGATTAGAGTAAAATCGATTATATAGTTAAAAAATTGGGGATAAGTTATGGGAGTGCAATAATGCATTGTTAAGTATTGCTACCTCACAGCTTCAGAAAATTAGGTTCAAATCCTGGTTGGGTAGCTGTGTGGAGTCTGCAGGTTCTAAATTCTGCATGTGGTATGTCTTAAATTGGTTCTTTTCACAGCCCAAAGTCATACATTTTACTTAATTGACAACTGGACTTGTCCATGTATTAGACAGTGTTGATAAGGAGGTATGTTTGTATTTTCTGCTTTGGCTTTGTGTCATCCATGTTTGCCTTACACCTGATGCCACCAGGGTAGACTCTCTTTATAATACTCTGTTCAGACAGGTTTGGATGAACTTGGATGAATAGTAATATCGTCAAATGGATTAGTGTTCTAGAGAGTCAATTACCTTGATTTACGCAAAGTAGTTTATGAGCCAGTTAAGTCTGCCAACTATCCGTCTATCATTTAATCCAGTTAATCCAATTAATTTTCACTGTGAATTATTAAACACTTAAATTGTTTCTCTGTTTATCCTTCAGCTATGCATGGCTGTGCAGAAGTGGTGAATATATTGTTAGATCGGTAAGTTGTCAAGAAGAAGCATAGTGTTATGCAATAGCATGATCCTTCTGTATGAATTACTTAGTGTTTATTAGAAACTAGATTGAAAAAGATAAGTCCAGTAGAAAAATGCTGTAGGTCATTGAACATTTTTTGTGTTTTTATAAGTTATATACAATATGTTTTAAACCAAAAATATCCATTTAAATGATTAATAGAACATCTAATTGCATTATTAGGTATTAGTATTCTAGTAGTAGAATATATATATATATATATATATATATATATATATATATATATATATATATATATATATATATATACCAGTGTAATTAATTTAAAATTTAGGGTAGTAGAGATGTGAGACATCAGTCTAATTATAATTTTATCAAGTCTCCTAAAGTTTGAGATATGGCTGCCTTGTTGTATCTGAAACTACATACATGTATATATCTTAATATTAGGCCTGGGAAAGTTAATACATTAATTTTTGTGATTAAAGTGGCCTGTTTAGCATGTTAAAAAAATATTGTCGCATCTAGGGTTGGCCACGAGGCAAACACCTCAAGCAGTGTTTTGGTCAGGGCACCATTTTCATGTTCTCTTTTTTTAATTTAACAAAACAGTGATACAAATAATGTAAGTGTGTACCTAAAGAATTACATATTCATCCAGTATTGTATTTATATACTACTTTACATTTAAAGGTTTAACATTTCGTATTATGCGGTTCACAACAATATGACACATTTCAATACGTAGCACTGGTGTTCATTTTCTTGATTTATACATACTGACACAGGGGAGTGGGAGGAAAGGGGGTGGGCAGGGGGGTTTATGGTAGTCCTGGTGCAATGTTAGAGAAAAGTTGTGAAGGTAAAAATTGCGTTTCAGCCAGAATTGACAAAAGGGTCAACATTTAAAAACACTCACACATGCGTACACATATAGTTGTGCTTGAAAGTTTGTGAACCCTTTAGAATTTTCTATATTTCTGCATAAATATGACCTAAAACATCATCAGATTTTCACTCAAGTCCTAAATGTAGATAAAGAGAAACCAGTTAAACAAATGAGACAAAAATATTATACTTGGTCTTAGGGTCGTTGTCTTGCTGCATGACCCACCTTCTCTTGAGATTCAGTTCATGGACGGAACAATGAATTCTGAATTATATCAGAGAATTCTAAAGGAAAATGTCAGGACATCTGTCCATGAACTGAATCTCAAGAGAAGGTGGGTCATGCAGCAAGACAATGACCCTAAGCACACAAGTCGCTCTACCAAAGAATAGTTAAAGAAGAATAAAGTTATTGTTTTGGAATGGCAAGTCAAAGTCCTGACCTTAATCCAATTGAAATGTTGTGGAAGGACCTGAAGCGAGCAGTTAATGTGAGGAAACCCACCAACATCCCAGAGTTGAAGCTGTTCTGTATGGAGGAATGGGCTAAAATTCCTCCAAGCCAGTGTGTAGGAATGATCAAAAGTTACTGGAAACGTTTAGTTGCAGTTATTGCTGCAAAGGGGGGTCACACCAGATACTGAAAGCAAAGGTTCACATACTTTTGCCACTTACAAATATGTAATATTTAATCATTTTCCTGCAATGGCTTTCTCCTTGCAACCCTGCCATGCACACCATTGTTGTTCAGTGTTCTCCTGATGGTGGACTCATGAACATGAACATTAGCCAATGTGAGAGAGGCCTTCAGTTGCTTAGAAGTTACCCTGGAGTCCTTTGTGACCTCGCGGACTATCACACACCTTGCTCTTGGAGTGATCTTTGTTGGCTGACCACTCCTGGGGAGGGTTACAATGGTCTTGAATTTCCTCCATTTGTACACAGTCTGTTTGACTGTGGATTGGCGGAGTCCAAAATCTTTAGAGATGGTTTTGTAACCTTTTCCAGCCTGCAGAGCACATCAACAACTCTTTTTCTGAGGTCCTCAGAAATCTCCTTTGTTCATGTCATGATACACTTCCACAAACATGTGTTGTGAAGAGCAGACATTGATAAATCCCTGTTCTTTAAATAACACAGGGTGCCCACTCACACCTGATTGTCATCCCATTGATTGAAAACACCTGACTCTAATTTCACCTTCAAACTAACTGCTAATCCTAAAGGTTCACATACTTTTACCACTCACAAATATGTAATATTCGATCATTTTCCTTAATAAATAAATGACCAAGTATAATATTTTTGTCTCATTTGTTTAACTGGTTTCTCTTTATCTACTTCTAGGACTTGAGTGAAAATCTGATGATGTTTTAGGTCATATTTATGCCGAAATATAGAAAATTCTAAAGCACTACTGTACATTGCTTTTCTTGTCTTAACCCATTATACAAATATAATAAAATTATTATATTATTATTAATACTTTATTGGTCCTATAGTGGAAATTTAGGCATTACAGAAATGCAAAGATTTCTTTTTTTTTTTCTCCATGTTTCTGTAAGAAGATCAAAGTCGTATCACATAAGTGCTAAATAAGTTATCTCTGAGTGGCACTAAAACCAAAATAAGCCTCTAGTACCTGTGTATTTAACTCACCACTCTGCCAGCCATCTTAGAGTTCTAATTGCCCCGATATATTGTCAAAATTCTAGAAAATAGAAGTATAATAATGTTCAAGTTTGCAGTATCTTTGCTAATTTATGCAAAGAATGCAATATAACCATCCAAGTAATGCACAGTGTCTGTTTTTAAGCAAGATAGCAGCTATGGAGATAGTTTTAGCGTGCCAGGAGCAAAGGTGCAGGTAAAGGAGTTTTTTCCAACCATTTTTCTGTTGTGGCACATTTTTTGTAATCCAAAAAATCCCAAGGCATAATTTGACCAACCACAAAAGCAATAAATATATATATGTGCTGAACTGTCTGCAAAACAGTGATCACAGAGCTGATTTTATGTTGGCTTCTCCAGGTAGTCCTGTCTTCCTCAGACAGGTCTCAACCAAGGAGCTGGTCTCTCTCAGGTCAGGTCCCAGGGGCACCACACTATTATTTCCATGACACACTGTTGAAAAACACTTGTGTAAAGTATAATTATCAAGCTGTTGATGGTGATGATCAGTTGAGGACAGTATTTACGTTGTTTCAATGCAAGTTTTAATGTATACCTACTTAAGAGATGCTTATTCTTTCAATTAAATCAGACTTCAGCAGTGCATTCAAAGTTAACAGTTGCTTTAATCATATAATTTTTACTTTGACAAATGTGTCTCATATGCCATGCCAATTTGATAATTAATAAATTGTCATCATTTCCTTATTGACATCTTTTCAACTTGCCTTTTAGAAAGGCATTCAAATTCAGGTTGTACATGCTGAAGTAGTATTTTGTTAAAAAGATCATTGTTTAGGTTTAAACTAGGCCATTGATTTTTTTTTGTTTGCATAATACGTCATTTTATATTATAGATGTCACTTTGAAACAGATGATAGAGATAGCTGTGGGATAACTCCTCTGATGGATGCATTAAGAAATGGACATATTGGTGTGTCTGAAGTTCTCATGAAGAAACACCAGGTATTTTTTTTTGTTGTTGTTTACAGAAGCATGCAGCACTGACACTGAAAAACATTTGCCAATGTTTGTAGATGAATGATGCTTAAACTACAATGAAAACCCAGAACCAGCTTTTAAAAAATGTACCTATTAAATGAAATAACTTAAACCTTAATTTAATTAATTGGCCTTATCTTTAGTCTGCAGTCCTAAACTCTTGAGGATCGCAGAGTTGTTTGTAGTTGCTTCCTATTTTATTTAGCAGTCTATGCAACATACCTTGCATAGTTTGCTTATATTAGGATACTTCATAATCTTACTTTCTTGGCTGAATTGATGTGTTTTTAGATATTTGTATGAGTATAAACTATTATGAACAACTACTTGCCACTGGTTTTGTTTTCTCTTTCATTCAAAAAAAATGCTTGAGAGTGTGCATATACCATCACTTTTATTCAATTGTGTATTTTTCTTAAATTAAGTAATTTTTCATAAGAGTTCATTCTGAATTTTGGACATTGTCCTGTAGAGGTTAAAACTGGTGATTACAAGTTTACAATTTTTAAAAGTGTATTCACAATGATTTCATTTTCAGTGCTATAAAACAGATGTATCTTCTTGCATCTTATTTCTACACAGATTTCTATATTCTGAAGCCATGTACATTTTATTTTTTTATGCTCCTTGTTTTTTTTTTTTTAATCTATTGAGAAATTTAAAGACCTGAATTTCTGCATACTCTGCACTAGAATAGAGATTAAAATAATTTCTCTGCTGTGCCTGATATAATGGTTTACAACTGAAATAGTTTAAAATTCAGTTTCAATCTTACTTGTTTTTCCTTTGATACAACACTTACTTGTGAATTGATGCTTGCATTATGAGGCAGGTCAGTATGGGTGGGTAAAACACTGTAAAATGTGCATCCTAGTTTCTCACTTTGCTGACCAGTAGAAAATCTTAAAAAATGGTCACGTCTTATATGTAAATTAGGCCTCCTTAGGTTGTTATTTCCATGGTCTGAGACGTGTAACTTCCCTTCGAAAGTGTATTATGATCAGTCAAGATGGAGAATATAAACTAGATGAAAAAAAAAATCCAAAATAAATTTTCTACATGGTACAGTAAATGTTTGTTTTACGTGAAGCTCAATTTACAGTAACCTCTATCAGAAAATGTCCATCTGCACATCTACAGCAGGCTACAGCAATAGAAAAAGCTTAAATTAAGTTTCAGGTAGTTGCTGATGCTCATTAAATTCCTTTCAGAGGTTGAAAAGATTAGATATCCAAAGCTGTTTATGGAATTTCTTGTTATTCTATTGAGTTTGCAAATGCTACCAAAATCAGGTTTGTTTTTGAAAGTGCTGATGTTTACAGTGTAGTAAATAATAAAATTGAAGCATTCTTCTGTTAGATACAGTATTTAACTTTTATTTAAATGTGTGCTAGGCCTCTTTTACAGCTTCTGACAATCTGGGAACTAAAGCTTTACAACATGCTGCAGTAACTGGACAGGACGGTGTGATATGTTACCTCGTTCAGCGTCTTGGAGTTAACATTAATGAGCAAGTGACTGATATCCAGCTTACTGCTTTACACCTGGCAGCTAAGGTTAGATCTTTTTATGCCTGAAGATATGTATAAAGGTAACAGAAAAATTACATCTAAACCAAAAATAATTTGAAGATTAAATCTTGTTTTGTTTGTTTTAAAAACGTATTACTAAATGTTTGTTTTATAATATTCACTGTCTGTTACAGAGTAATGACTCTTTTCTTGGTAAAGTAGATCCTTCCTAGATTGTCTTGATATATACCTTACTTCCTTCTGTAAATCAATACAAGCAGATACTCCAGAAAATATATTCCAGACATGATTTTCAAAATGGGGTTAAATTCAGAGAACAGTCACTAATCCAGATGTGAGCTCAAAGTCACATCATTTCATCATCAATTACACAAAGCAGGGCACAGAAGCTAGGAGGTTAAAGTGTTGGCAGATGTAACTTGTAACAGCTATAGTCAATTGTGAACAAAAGCTGAAACAACTTTTTCTCAACTAAAATTGAATTTGAAATGATGTGAAAACCAACAGCAATTTAACACAAACCAACAAAATGAAATCAATATGCTTCATATCCTACATCTTAGATTTTTCTTTACATCTTTTATGTCATCATATGCCAAACTGTCTACATTTAGGTGTAACAAATTAAGATATACATTTTAGATGTCAGCAATATAGTCACACTACATATCAAGTCTACAAAATCATGAAGTTTAACAGTAAGATATAACTGTGTATCATCAGCATAACAATATAAATTGATATTATGCTGCTGAATGAGTTTCATTTGATACACAGTGTCTAAATGTTGCTGTATTGAAGATTCTGTAAAGCAAAATAATAGGTAAAGACATGGGAATGGTACCCACTCGCAGAGCAAACAGTGAACATTTATTGACATCATTTTGTCTAAAAGTCTTCCTCAGTATGCCGAAAGATTTATTGACACAGGATTCATAAGATAATTTGTGATAAGCAGGATTAAAATCATTTGTTGCTAATAAGTCACATATGTATTTAGCTCTCACATTTTTAAGCATCTTGTACGATATTTTAATGAGCTTTCAATTGATCATAGTGCACACTGGATTTTTTTAGCCTTTAAGGCCTATTCAACCATCTGGCAAATAAATGTTCTACTTAGTCTAAAGGGATTTTTTTGTAGCAGAATTAGACCTGTTTTTAAAAGGAGCAGTAGCATCTAACACAGGCTGATATGTTATTGGACTTATGAGACCGATCTTGTGAAACTAAATATCCCCTCTGTTTCCTTGAAATGTGATACCTTGAATAAAGAAGTCACTTTAAAGCAATGTGTGGGTTATGTTGCAAGAGTGATGTGTATTCTCAGAATAAAAAGAATTGACTGTACAAACCAAAATTGAACATAATATACTGAGAAACAGAAACAAAGAAATCCTTTAACATGAAATTCCTCTGTGGCTGTAACTTATGCCAAATACATTCAAGACAAGGTTGAAATACTGAGTAAGATTCAAGATGCAGCAAAATGTCCAGTGTTATTTACATGGAGATGAAATCTCCTAAAACAATAGTTCTATCATACTGTAAAAAAAACTGTTGCATAATAATTAATGACAGGTGGGCTAATATAATAATGACCAAAAGGGCACAATTCAGTCATTTCACCATGCTCTGGTTCTTTACCATGTTTCAATAAAAATTGCAGAATTAAAAAAAACTCACTTTTAAAATTGTAATTACACAATTTCAACCTGTGATAAATAATTAAGTCTGATAACCTTAATTTTAGCCCAGTCTCAAATGACCTGTTGAACGGTTTAAATGCATATTAAATACAGACAAAGAAGTAGCAGAGGGACACAAAGCAAGCAAAACAGTAGAGCAAGTACTACCGATTAAATTAATTCCGTTGCACATAAATTGCAAACCGTTTAATGCATATTTAGGATTACCAGATTAAGTGACTCAGTTTTGTTTGGATGTAGACCATCAACTCTATAAAATCATAGACTGTGCCAAAATGAATTTCTGTATAAAATAAAACCGAGACCATGTTTTGTACATCAAAAGGTCACCCAGTCATTCAAACCCAGACGTCTATTAAAACGTTTGTCTTGGCTCCTGTAAGTAGGAAGGGGGCCATTAAATAATCGTAGTCACTGGTGATATGATGTTTACTGCGTCCACCAATCTAGCAAAATTTTCTTTTAGAATTTCTAAGGCTGGGCACGGCAACGTGTTATTATCGCGTTAACGTATTAATTAACGCCGACAATTATTTCAGGTTAACACAGTTTTTGTTATTACGGTATTATTGTTAAAGCCTCAATCTCGCTAGCGATCGATAGAGATCAGTGATTTTGTTACAGCGCTTTTCGATACTCTTTTGCTAGAAGGAAAGTTAGCTTTGTTGATTTGACCTCGATTCCCTGCATGAGTAACGAAGTGCAAACGGCTTCTAAAATGGCACGTGGAGAGATACCAAAGTAAATGCTCAAAGCAAAATAATCAGTGGATGACTTTTCTCATATTATTGCTGAATCGGATTTGTCAGACTCCGATTTTGATGCAGGTGAGGTGGAGATATAGATCGAAAACAAACGTGAGGTACCGGCATCTGCAGATCGCTCCCCAGCTGAACACGTTCGTGTAGCTAATGCACCTATAGAAATGTTCGCCTGGGAGATCAGACACTAAGGCCTTGTTCACACGGGCGTTAGGTTTTTGGATAAACGAACTTGCTCTGAACGTCCTAGACGTTTATGTTGCATTTTGTGGTGGCGATCGATTGACTTCTACACCGGCGTTCGTTTGTCTCTGTCTAACGCCAGCCTGCAGCCCAAATTGTAGTTTGTGTGTTAACCTGTGGAGGCAGTGTCGGGAACTGGATATGAAAGCCCTTGTCGTTTTATTTGAGGTGCCTCCTTTCAATATGGACCATTTTGCTATGTTAGATATTAATCTTCTTGTTTTAAAATACTCGTAATACGGCGACGTAGGGAGAGAAAAAATCGCCGCCGCTACTGGGTTCATTCTCTGACTGCACAACGTCGGGTTAAAGCAGTGCTTCTCAATTATTTTCTGTCATGCCCCCCCTAGGAAGAAGAAAACATCTCGCGCCCCCCGCACGACTATAAATAGTATCATTTGTCTATAAAATTGTTATAAGTACACCTCTGCATAACACTGTATCCTTATTAACGTATAAGAGAATAAAAAGAAAGAAATATGGACCAATTTACAACAAAGAATAGCTTTATTAAATGTAACAGAAAAGATTTAAAGTGCATTCTAAATTAAAAAAAAAATTAAAAGAAAAATAAAAAAGCATGTTCCCCGAGGTTAAACGCGCCCCCCTTGACGGAGCCACGCGCCCCACTATTTGAGAAACACTGGGTTAAAGGAAGTTTTTTGTGCTTTATGAAGAAATGCGAAAATTTCCGCGCAAGTTTTTTAATTACTGTCGGATGTCGGTTTCCACTTTTGATTGTCTGCTGCAGCTGGTGCAATGCCACATTGCACGCCGATCAACCAATATGCGACTTGGTGTTAGCCCCGAAGAGAGACTACTTGTCCCTTTGAGTTAAGGAAACAGTAGTCGCGTGTGCGCTTACACCGGTGTTATGCACTGAAATGCCCCTCAGCCAAGGGCCATGGATTGCCCCCCCTACATAATCGTTATCAAATATTATATTAGAACATAAATTAATAGGTTCATGGTTTACAAATTACATGAGACAATAAAATAAAATAAGCAATATGAAAATATATATGTTGTACTGTACATGAAAACATAAACATATTAATATTTTTTCATATACAACATGTAAACTTATATATATCCGGTCCTCCGAAGCGTAAAATAAACGCGCAGAAAACGAACTAGAAGCGGTTTCCTTGCGTTCGTTGGGTTTTGAACGCCAAGAAAAAGCTGCATGCAACGTTTTTTTGATGCCGTATAAACGCGCAGCCGGACAAACGCACGTCACCAAAGCCTGTGTGAACACTCTCATTGACTCCTACGTGTAGAAAACACTCGGCGCTTGATCCGCGCTCACCGGACGCCACGAACGCCAAAAAAACGCTCGATTTTAACGCCCGTGTGAACAAGGCCTTAAGATGACAGGAGGTACAAACCATATTGCGTCTCACTGCAACTGCCACCCGTGTGCACCTGTCTCACAAAGACATGCAGGCAGCCAGCCAGACAGCCCACCGTGCATTCCTGCTGGCCGTTGAGCTGCTGCTGCTGCTGCAAACAGGCACCGACAGCAGGTAAAACAGGCAGCAACAGACGTTTTATATTGATTTATGTGTGAAACCATTTCTTTGTGTGCTTTTCAGAAAACTGAATTTGTTTGGAAAAAATATTAGCCCTCAAAGAGTTTCTATTGAACTTAGACTATTTATGCTGCCCCCTGATAAAAGAAAATGTTTTTGCTGGTATCTGTTCAGATAAAAAAAGAAAACAGATTTTGAAATGTTGCTGTTGCTTGGAAGGTACCTGCTATAATGTGATCGTGGCTCGGGACTCTTGGGGGTAACTTGTTTTTCTGTAACAAACTAGATAAAACGCTAATGGCAGTGGCAAATAGCTTTGGTTTTATATTTGATTTGATTACATTAATGTTTAAGTTGAGATTTACAAGAAATATTTTAACTGCTACTATGTAAAGGGAATACTGCTGTTAAAAAGCACCTTATTTGTTTAAAGTGTTTGCAAACCAAATCCATGCAATACACTACTTTTGAGTTAATTATTGAATTCTGCACATAACAATGTGATGATTGTGATTGTTTGCGATTAATCACGTGATTAATCATTATTAAAAATTTGAATCGTTGCCCAGCACTAATAATTTATTATTGCAAAGATTAGTAATGCTGACTCCAATGTAGCAGACAACTAACCCGATTCTGGTAAGCTTATTCAAAAAAAAAGAGGAACTGGTAATGCAACATCTAAAACAGTAGCACTATGAAAACCGCAGGTAGAGGTTTTACCTTGCTTTGGTTTAGCTGTTAATAACCCATAAAGTTTGTGCTCATAGCCCAGAGGTTCAAAGGGATTGAAAGAGGGGGGAAGAGACATTGTATACAGCCTTGCTCAAGATAGGTGATGCTGAAACATCTAAGGGCCATCTACAGCTATCCTCTTTTTAGGAGCAGCTTGCTGGCGACACAAGTACTTTTGTGGAGTAGCCTTAACAATTCATTATTGCACTCCCATAACTTATCCCCAACTTTTAACAGTATAACCTATTTTATTCTAATCCTTAATGGATTTCTACTCCAATTCAGGCAGTTTATTTTATCTTGTAAGCTACAGATCCAAAAAAGGGCTCTGTATATTAATAATAATTATTAAAAAAAAAATACTGTGGATAATCATGTAAACTAGAGAACACATTACTGTGTCCAGCATCCTAGCCCCTGCCAAACATACCTTACCTATCCCTTCAATGTCTCACTGTCCTCTGTTAGGAACCCTGTTACTCTTTGTGGCATCTTGCCTGCTGGACACACCATCTCAATGATTAACATACTGTATTTATAGAGGTGAGTGACAGAATGCACAACATGACTTTAAATCTCATGTTTAAATTTACTTGCAAGATTACAGATCCATGTTTGCTCTATCCTTTAATCTTTAATTAAAAGTAATATGAAACATTTAAAGCATCTTCTGACGATGCTTTAAAATTTGGCATATATTATAAATATTTGAGATTATAATACTGATTAAGCAGTTCAAACATAATTGATCTCAGAGGAGAAAAAATAAGAAAGGCCAAGTAAAATGATTTGACGCGGAGGACTATCAGATCACATATTACTTTTTTGAAAAGCAGATAATGAAATGTGTAATATTTGCAGTTTACTATATATGTACGTTATCTTTCCCTTCTGAAAAGTGTTGGTACAAATTTTGTTAGGTACTTTACAGCTTTGATAATCCTATTTGTCACTCTATTATTAGCTAAAGACGGACTTGCGTAATGTGGCTTATGTTAATTTGCTAGACAGATTAACTGCAGTATACAGGCCATGTTATTCCATTGGAGCTTGTTTTAACAGGAAACTCTCATAAGTTAGAAGCTGTACAAAATAAAAGTTATTTATGTAAAGAAAAGGGGCAATATTGACATTTATGTAAATTATATACATAATTTATGTACATTTATTTCAGATCTGGAAAACAAAATCAAACAGTAAGTCAGTGACGTTTTGTTGTTGTTATCATCGGCTTTATTGTCAATGCCCATTAATTACCTTGCAGGGTTCCCACGCGTCCTGGAAAACCTGAAAATTTTGAGGGTTATTTTCCAGTCATTGAAATGACCTGGAAACTGATCGAAATGGCCAAATGTCCTGGAAATAATCTTTCTTGTCCTGGAATTTTATTTCTGTTTTCGCTTTTTAATTTTTCTGTTTGAAACAGCTTGCTGTTCGTAAGTCTAGATATGATGACAGCTGAGCTAGGTCGTGGCCTCTGCTGCGCAATGTCTCCACCTACTGAGACATGTATAGGCAATTATATTTGAGTTTTGACCCTCGTTGCTCTAGCTTGTCAGTAGCTGACAGGAGAACAACAGAACATCAGTTCATCACTTGAAATTTGTGCTGAGTGCATGACTGTAAGTATGACCACAGTGCATATGGTGCAACTGACAGTTTTGTTACTTCATACCGTCTGATGTGGACCCAGGTCGCATATTAAACATGTCAAGTAAATTGGCGATGCTAATTTCTGTTAGCCAGTTAATGGCAATTCCCATTGGGTGTTAGCATAGTGCTAATTGTCTGACGGTAATCAGAATACTTTATTGATCCCGGAGGAAATTGCTTAATCAATCTAAAATCATTTTGTAGGCCTACGTGGGCCCACTGTTAAGCAAATAAATTCAGTGAACCAAACACGATAACAGTCTTAAAAAGAATTAGACTAAGAGCTACTGCTTTCATTTAAAACAAATAGGGCTTAGGCTACTTGAAGCCTACATCTAAATGCCTGTTCTTGTGTATTTGTGTAGGTTCGTGTGATATCCTTGCAGCCGAGCATTCGCCACGCAATAAATATTACTTGGCTTGTGCCATTTATTTGCACAACTGAACACGCTTAACAGCTCCTGGCTCAACTTCTTATTCTAGCTTGCTTCCAATATTCCACAGAACGTTAGCTCCCTCTAGAGGAATTATATGGGTATGCTTTCACATTAAGTTTACCACAGTTAGGATACAGAAAATCTGTACTGGATCAGTATTTCTATTTAGCCTACATTTTTGTACATTACTGTATTTAATGTTTTTGACACTAATAGGCAGTGTTGCAGGAAAAATAGTAGCCTATAATGGTTAATTTAGAGAATGTACTGTATTTCTAATTACAGAAGTGAGGGAAAGCAGAATCATGTCAAGGAGGTGTACGTTTAAGGAGGAATTGAAGATAAATCCTGAGTTCAGGGACTGGATAGGACATGTGACAGATAATGTACATCGGGCATACTGCAAGATATGCGAGAAAGCTTTTGATGTAGGCAACATGGGCATTTCTGCTGTTAAAAGCCATGCCAAAGGACAGGGACACAAGAGGGTCAAGTCAAGGCACAGGACCACGCATGACTGATTTCATCAATCAATCTCCCACCCCCCCAAATTCTAAAGCAGGCAGACAGGCAGCAGAATCAGAGAGTCAAGGAAGCAGCGAGGTCCAGCCATCAAATTCTGTAACTCCACCTCAAGCTACACCCACAATCGGAACTCATTTTTCAAGTGAAGCTGTTTTAGAAGCAGAGATCCGCTGGGTGATTAAAGTGGCCCTTTCCAAATATTCTTTCAATTCCTGTTCAGATATGGGTTCATTGTTTCACCTGATGTTTCCAGATAGTGAAATTGCCCAAAAATTCTCATGTGGTGCAACAAAAGCAGCGTATCTGATGTGTTTTGACCTTGCACCATATTTCAGAGACAAGCTAGTGAAAGACATTAGACAGTCCAACTGCTATACCATTTCATTTGATGAAAGCCTCAACAAAATAACAAAGACCGAGCAGATGGATGTGCTTGTGCGGTACTGGAGTGATAATGAAGAAAAGGTAGTTGTGCATTATCTGGACAATCAGAGAAGCTTGTTGAGAGCATTAAAGTTTCCCTCTCTCCACTTGATCCAAACAAGCTCCTGCAAATCTCGATGGATGAACCAAGTGTCAACAAAAAATTTTTGAGATTATTTGAAGATGACAGGTCTAAGGAGGCCCCAGATATTAGAAGCTTGATAAACCTAGGAACCTGTGGTCTTCATACAGTTCATGGAAGCTTCCAACAAGGCGAGAAGGAAAGTGGATCGAAGATAGGTGACAAACTAAGAGCCCTTTGGCAGCTTTTTCATGACACACCAGCCAGACGGGATGACTTTATTGAAATTACCAAAACATCAACATTCCCTCCAAAATTCTGTTCTCACAGGTGGGTAAAGGACTTGCCAGTGGCAGAGAGAGCACTTAAGATGTGGTCACATGTTGAAATATTTGTCGACAATTACAAGAAACTGCCAAAGAGTAAAATGCTAACGTCAACATCATACACTGTGGTCCGAGAGGCTGTTTTGAGGCAAAATTACAGTTTTTTGCCTATGTGGCAAGGCAGCTGAAACCCTTTCTTGAGACTTTCTAGACTGATGCCCCCATGATGCCATTTTTGGCAAAAGACCTTCAGGCCGTTCTGAAGAGTTTGATTTCATGCTTTATGAAGAGGGAGGTACTGGATAACATCAAAACACCTGTCCAAATGCTTAAAATTGATGTACTGGACAAAACACTCCATTTGCCACAGAAAGAAGTGGATCTTGGCTTTGCCACCAAACAAGCTCTTGAGAAAGCCTTAGAGAAGCTGCTTGAAAAACCGCTGCCGGGTCAACAATTCCGGAGAGAATGTGTTGCCTTCCTGTCCGCAACAGCAAAGAAACTGCTGGACAAATGCCCTTTGAATTATGCAGCAGTAAGGCACATGGCATGCCTAGATCCAGTAACTATGATCAGCGATGAAAGGTGTGCCATCTCCATGTTTGAGAAGATCTTACAGCTGCTTCTTAATGCCAAATGGCATACAGCAGAGGACTGTGACCAAATCTTGAGTGAGTAAAAGATGTTCCTCACTGAAATGGTGCAGCACCATAAGGAGGAATTTCAAGGGTATAGAAGTAGCTCCTGTCGGCTGGACACATTCATGGGAAGATTTGCTGGTGACAAAGCAGAGTACGCAATTCTGTGGAAATCAATGAAAGACCTGTCGAAAGAGGGTACTCTGTGAATAAGGACATGCTGGTTACAAATCTGAAAGGAAGGACTCTGATGTCTCTTCGCCTAATCCAAGATTCTTTGACTGGTGGCTCATTTGATGGAGTATTGCCAAAGCCCCTCTTGCAGCATTGCAGAAATGCCAGGATGCGATATGTCCAATACCTTGATGATGAAAAAAAGAAGAAAAAGGAAACTGAAAATGACAAGCAAAGAGAAGAGCTCTGCTCTGAAATCACAAAAGTGGCAGCAAAGAGACAGAAAATAATCATTAGCATTGAGGCATTGCAAGAAGAAGCAGATGTAATGGCAGAGAAGGCTGAGAGAAAACAGGACTTTACACTGCTCACAAAATCTAATGCCTATCGTAAAAGTGTTGCTGAAAAAAAGAAAGAGGTCAGGTCTGGATGCAGTTTTATCAGACCTCAAGGAGCAACACCAGCATTGTTTCTAAACCTAGGCCTACACCAGATGCCTTTTTCATAGGTTACACTACAGTGACTTATAGATTGTTTTTTTTCCAATATACTGGAGTTCAGGCTCTTATCCTTTGTTCCTAGTATTCCTTCTAGTTTAACCAAGTTTTCAACTCAGGAATTGATGGCAAGGCTATCATGATTTAAAATGGATGTATTTTGCTTCTTTTCCCACAAAGATAAGTTCTTTATTATAATCTTTGTCGTGGACTTATGCAAATTCTACAGCTGCTGTATTCCCAGTAAAGCTACCAGTTGAAAGTTAACTCTGACTTTGTTTTGTCGCGTGCCAATTGTTGCATATATTAGTGTTATAGGCATCATACACATGATATAGGCAATAAATTGGCTTTATGCAGTTTTGTTTAATACAAACATTGTACATAAATTTATTTGATACAAACAATGACATAATATGTAATATGCAAGTAACTTTTACTGAAATTAGGTCACTATGGTAGCCTATTTCATGGTGTGATCAACAGCTCTATACTGAACATTATGGAATTGCTCAGTATATGTCAGTGTTTGGATAGTTTTCCACAATCCAAGAGGCATTTATTTCTTTAAAAGAGTTGTGCAGTTTAAAACAGTGTGTAACAAAAAGAGGTCAAACAACTCCATTATACATCAGTGCATTAATTGGTGTTGCCTTTATGTAATTTAGCATATCGGTGACACTAAGTCCCTGCATAATCAAAGAGAAATTAAAATGGAAAAAGCTCCTGGAAATGTCCTGGAAAATGATTTCTTAAAAAGAGTGGGAACCCTGCCTTGGTGTACTATCCTCCTTTATATTCTCTTCCCTCTATATAAGAAGCATGTGACCAACAATGTATGAGCTTTCAGTGGGTTAGTATTGTGTGGCAAAACCTTTTGGCCTCTCCTGTTAATTGTGTTTATTACATTTTATCTTTTTGACATTGTTTATGTAAGACTAACTTATTTCACATTAAATTATTTATGTAAATGAGTTGTTGAAATAATATATTTAATGCAATATTTACTTTAAGATTTGTTTTAAAATCTTCATCATGGCAAGTTACACTTTCAAGCAATTAATGAGTAATAGCCAATTTCTAAGGATAACATTAAATACTATTACAATACTGTGTAATGCAGACAGTGATGCTCACGTTTAAGTCTTGTGGCAGTAATATTAACAATTTAAGTAAAAGATTTTTTTATTTAAACAGGAAGGTCATGTGGATACAATACAAACACTACTTTCTTTGGGAGCAGATGTACAACTGAAAGATGTTAAGGGGCGAACAGGTAAGCACTATTAATCATTTTATGAATATTCATGTAAAAGGAACAAAGTTTTGCTTTGCACATGTATTTATATGTGTTTCAGTAGTACTGTATAGCATTTATACAATCTCCAAATATAAGCAAAGCAGAGAAGTAAAAACATTTGTTAAACAGTAATTGTATCTGTTACCCAGTTACTGTATATTATTTTTTGCATTATTGTTGTTTTAAAGTAAATCCTAGCAAAAACTTACTTGTGGTTTTTTTTTCACAGCACTACACATGGCTTGTGCAGGGCAACATGTGGACTGTGTGAACATCCTGCTAGAGGCTGGCCTTCAAGACTGTGAAGATAATATGGGAATTCTAGCAAAACATTTAGCTAAAAAACAAGAACTACTTACATTTTTCGATAAATACACAGTGCATCAGTACATTTCTCCAGTTTAAAGTTACTTTTTTTCTGAAGCAATCAAAAGAAAAAAGTGGATTGCGTTTAAGAGACAAGATTCTATAATATTATGTTTCCAGCTTTTACTTGCCATAGACTATAATATAATAATCATTTTGTGAGTTTGGTGGCATGGTGGTGCAGTGGTAGTGACGCTGCCTTGCAGTAAGGAGACCAGGGTTTGCATGCCAGGTCTTCCCTGCGTGGAATTTGCATGTTCTCCCCATGTCTGTGTAGGTTTCCTCAGGGTACTCTAGTTGATTCACACAGCCCAAAAACTGTGGATAGGTGGATTGGAGATACAATATTGCCCCTAGTGTGTGGGTATATGTGTTTGCTCTGTGATGGACTGGCACCCTGCCCAGGGTTTGCTTCTATTTTGCATCCTATGCTAGCTGGGATAGGCACCAGCACCCCAAGCCCCCAAAACCCCCTCCCCTGCCCGCCAGCGACCATGTTCAGGATTAAGCAGGTTAGAAAAGGACTGACTTTGTGAGTGGACAGTATGTTTAACTTCCAAAACATTTCAGTATGATTTTATAATTTACTATATTTAATATAATTTTCTTGAAATAATGAATTTCCAATGGAAAGGAGGTGTGTATACAAGATATTCTTTACACTTTTGCATTTCCCATATTTGCAGATGTTAAAAGTGTCAGTGGCAACTGCCTGTGTGGACAAAGTTCATCTATAATACAGCTTTTTAATTAACAGTGGGTTATGGTAACAAGCAGACTGTCAGCAACATATACTATGTTACAAATTTGCAAAATCAGAAAGTTTTGACACATCTTTTAAAGTGAACTGTAGTCAAGGTATAATTTTTCATGTATAATTGGTAAAGCCAAATAAGATATGGTAATAAATGGTGTCACTGAGTGAAGAATACAGAAGAGATTGAGACTTACTACATCTGCCATTAGAAAATTAGGATATGTCCAAATGAACCCTATTAGATTAGTTTCAATATTGATCTTATTTAACTCCTGCATTATTGTGTAGTTGTTTACCTGTTACAATGTAGAGATCTCAAAGGTTGCACTCCTATATAGTTTATCTGGGTATTAATATCCTACCTAAATACTAATGGCATAAATTTGAAGTATTGGAATTATTGAAAGCAAGCTGATGTAAAGTGCAATTCTTACATTCTAGTTATGCACTTTACACAATTTTACCTATACCCATTATTTTGAACAAAACAGTTGCAAGTCTTTATTTTATTTTCATATTATTGATCATTTTAGAGCAAAGGGAATTGTACTGCATTCTGCAATCAAAGATTTATAAGAAAAGTATTATCAAATACTCCTCTCTGTTGAAATGGCTTGATGAGCAAATCATATAGTCATGAAGAATCCCAGTAAAACCTTCAGGGTTTTAAGGATTTCCTTTTGTTGAAGTCAGCATTCATTATTTGAGCTTTAAGTGGTGGGGGGGTTTGGGGGGAGAGAACTGTAAAAATGGAATCCATGAGACAATGTCAAGCCAGATGTCACTGCTTACTGAGACAAATACTGCTTTTGCAAAAAGCAACTGGATGATCTTCATGAGCTCTACTGTTGGATAGATGAGCAGCTTGTTTGGTTACATGACTCCAGTTACACCTGAATAAGAACAAGGAGTACTATGGTAAAATCCCTGCCAGCCATAGTGTATACAGTATAGTATCAAGGCTAAGAGCTCTTGTTAATTTGGACTCCTATATAGCCTGTGTTTTATCCTTGAATTTACTATAACCTTGGTGGGTGGGGCTGCCTTGAAGGGAGTCTGCTGTTGTGCAAGTGGACCTGGACCTTCATAGTTAGCAATCCAGTAGGCCACTGGGCGAAAGAAATTCTGATTTGGTGTTGGGGTACTGTCAGAGAACACAGCTAAATAATCTAAATTTAAGCAGCACTGCTATAGTGTCAAGAAGGATGAGTGGCTGAGGTGGAAGGCATAGTCCTGAGGGAATTTACCTTGATTTATTTCAGCAAACTAAATATTTTTTTGCCTATTTTCAATTTGGAATGGAGATTTAAGATTTGACTGGCTTTTTCACACTATGCCTTAATCAAAGGTAATTCCAAAAAGAGGTGAGGACAAAAAGGTTGTTAAAATTGTTCTCAGGAAAGGGATACAAAGTACTTTCTAAACCTCTGGGACCCCACCGTACCATAGTGACAGTCATTATCTCCAAAGACAGAAACTTTGGGACAGAGGTGAATCTTCCCTGGAAAGGCCATCCTCCCAAAATTACTCCAAGGGCACAACAATGACTCATTCGAGAAATCACAGAGTTGAACAACCAAAGAGCTACGGGCATTACTGTATCGGCTCAGGTCACTATTCGGGACTCATTATGGAGTACCAAGGCAGGGATTTCTGCTATCCAAAAGTAGCATCAGTGTTCATATCACGTTTGCAAAGAAACTCCTTGATGATTCCCATATCTTTTGGAATGATAGTCTATAGACCAATAAATCAAAAGTAGAACTCTTTAGAGGGCACTAATTGTTATTGAAGAAACCATTAATTTTGTACTTTACCAGAATATTCTTAAAGAGAATGTCTGGTCAACTATTTATGGCCTATAGCTGAAGCATAATTAGAATAGGCAGCTGAACAATGACTCAAAACACATAAACAACTCTGCAAATGAATGACTGAGGTGCTGTGATAGGACCAGAAACTAGCAGTTCACACTTCTAAATCTGTGTGAATTAAAGCAATTCTATGGAAGTAGTGGACTGCAATTCCTCAAAAGCAATGTGAAAGAGATAGCAAATTTTAGAAAAAATTTAGTTACAGTATGACTATTGCTGGTGAAATTCCTGCAACCAAGTTTTTTATGGGGCGACTAATGATAATAAGTGTTATTTCTTTGGTGCCTAGCTCTTACAAAACTGCAGGGGTCAACAGAAGTGTCCAGTTTGTGAATTCTGACCACAGACTACTTGTTGCTACTCTGAAGATCCAGCTTAGGTCCAGCAGGCTACCACCTACCAGGAAAATGAGGCTGGACCTGGCTAGACTCCAAGATCAGGCTGTTTCTAATGAGTTTGCATGTAGTTTGTGTGAGGAACTTACAGACTTGGGTGCGACTACTGATCCTAATATAATGTGGGAGACCTTGCGTAACAAGACCCTGAAGGTTTGTGAGGGATGTGTTGGTGTTATCAGTGTTCCCTGGATATCTTTGAGAGGAGTTGCAGTGCACGGCTTGATGGCAACTCCAGACTATGCTGAGAACAGAGAAGGACAGTTGTGAGGGCAGAGAGGTGGTATATGTTCGAAGAATCTGTGAGCAGGTGACATACCATCTATGGTCTAGTGACCCACGTCCTGCTTACAGAGGAATCAAAGCATTACACACATCCAAATCTGTTCCTCGGGCGGCTAATGGAATGGTCCTCACGGTTGACACTACAGTTGTGACCCGCTGAGCTGGCTACCTAAAGCCACTGTTTAAAGCTGATCCTTGGGCTAGGACGCTAGATATCTCTGGGTCCATGGCTCTTGAGGCTGACCCTCCAATTAGCTGTGCACCACCCAAACTCACTGAGATTGCACATATGGTGAACCGGCTAAAGGGTAGGGAGGGCTGCAGGGATCTGTGATATCCAGGCTGGTGGTAAGGCTTTCCTTCTCTTCTGGCATTGCAAGCAATCTTAGCTTCCTTTTGGGAGACGGGCATTAGCCCAACTAACTAGACAATTGAACTTGTCATTCCTATCTGGAAAGGGAAGGGTGATCAGCTGAATTGCGGCAACTACATGGGTATAACACTGCTCATGGTGCCAGTTAAGGTCCTTCCTAGGGTCATCTTCAACAGGATCTGTGATCACTTGCTCACCTACCAGTGACCAGAGCAGTCTTGCTTTATGCTTAAGAAGCCTATCAGCAACTGCATCGTCATGTGGGTTATCATGGAGTTTCTTTGCAGCCTTTGTCGATTTTCGGAAAGCGTACAATTCAGTTAATCGAGCTGCCCTGTGAGACATTTCTGAGACTTCGCGGGATCTCTTGAAAGTTGTTGGATATAATGGCTGGCCTGTACACTGGTACTGTGAGTGCTGTGCAGAGTGCAGACAGAACCTCTGCATTTTTTTTTCAGTTCATTCTAGGGCTTGTCAGGGTTGTGTTCTTGCTCCTACTCTGTTTAATGCTTGCATTGACTGGCTGTTAGGTAGGGTTGTGGAGTCCAGTGTCTATATGGCATCAACTAGTGAAGAGAGATTCACTGATATCAACTTTGCAGACAATGCTCTGATGTTCGCAGAGTCAAAGGAGGCTCTGATTGGGGCTTTCGAGAGAATTGAGTGAGGAGTTTCAGTGTCCTAGATAAAAACTAAGATCCAGGCCTTTAATGACCTCTTGGGCATAGCCATCAACGGTGTGTCTGTCTGCGGAAACCGTGTCGACCTTGCCAAAAGGTTTACTTACCTTGGCAGTGACATTAATGTCTCTGGTGGTACATCCTATAATGTCAGTAGATGAAATGGGAGAGCATGGGTCATGTGTTCTTTGGAAAGGGATGTGTGGTGCTCCCAATATTTTTGCAAAAGGACGAAGGTCCAAGTCATTAGAGTTCTTGTTTTGCTATATGGTTGTGAGACATGGACACTATCTAGTGCCCTGAGTCAAAGACTGGACTCCTTTGGTACTGTGTCCCTTTGGAGAATCCTTGGGTACCGCTTGTTTGATTTTGTGTCTAATGAGCGGTTGCTCATAGAGTACTGAATGAGGCACATTACCTGCATTGTGAGAGAGCATCAATTACAGCACTATGGCCATGTGGTGCGATTTCCTGAGGGTGAACCAACTCACTGGATCCTCATTGTTGAAGACATGAGTGGCTGGACCAGGCCAAAGGGACACCCACGTAATACCTGGCTGCAGCAGTTAGTCATTTCCGAAGGGTGGGACTGGACCATGCGTCTGCCCGGTAAGTTGCCAACCAGGATCCAGAACTGTTTCATCGTGCGGTAGGCACAGCAACATGCTGCACCAGTGCATGCTCCCTGACCTGACCTGTTCACATAGGTGCTGGATAACTTGTTCCTTAAATAAAGTAATAATTTAAAAACTACTGTATGTTCAGTCCGATTCCCTTTCCCTAATTCTGCTGTTTGCATTCGTTGTGTTTAATATTGAAAATGAGAGGATATTGGGAAGGGGCAATATATTTTACATCAATGTAAGACAACCTTATATTCTGATTCTGCTTTAATTTTCTAGTCATTTTTGTAGATAACACAAGACCTCATGTGAATTGACTTTTCAAAAACAACATTTTTAAAAAAATCTGCAGCGTTCGGTATATTCTAAAGCCACTACATATTAACAGGTAATGCTGTAGCAACCCATCAGTCAGTGGGTGGTTTGAGTGTTTCCTCATCTGGCTGGCATTTAATATCTGATTTTAATTTCAGCAAGCTCTGTAAGGCCTAATGTTTGGTAAGATACTGCATGTGACTTTAAAGGTATTGACTGTAGGAAATAAAACAAAAATTCTGTAATAACGAAAGCAGTGTAAAATGGAAGCATTCTGTAAATGTGCCTTTTAGCAAAGACACGGACACTGTGGCTGCACAATTTTATTGCTACCAGATTCTGAATAAGTAGCTAATTTATAACCATGACTGAATTCTGTGCCTAACTGGAATTAGAGCCGACTTTATTCCATTAATTATGCATACAGACCAGAGATTTGTTCTGGTGTATTTGGTCTAAACGTGGCAATTTTCACAATTATTATTTGGCTGATGCCTGTATCCAAGGTGACTTATAACAATGAAATTCAGATGGTTACATTTCTTTTTGTTTTTCCAAGTAAAGTACAACTGCGGTGGGCTGGTGCCCTGCACCAGAGATTTGTTTCTGCCTTGCACCCTGTGTTGGCTGGGATTGGCTCCAGCAGACCCCTGTGTTAGGATATAGCGGGTTGAATAATGACTGACTGACAAATAAAGTACAAGCAGGTGAAGTGACTTCCCCCACGGTCACAGATTGTCCGTAGTAGGATTTGAACCCACAACACGAGAATTTGAAGTCCAAAGCCTGAACCACTATGCCACAATAATTTGCATTCCATATAAGTACTACAAAAGTTCAGACAAGGTTACCATTTAATGTAAAATCTAAAACTTACATACAGTGCATCCGGAAAATATTCCCAGCGCATCACTTTTTCCACATTTTGTTATGTTACAGCCTTATTCCAAAATGGATTAAATTCATTTTTTTCCTCAGGATTCTACACACAACACCCCATAATGACAACGTGAAAAAAGTTTACTTGAGGTTTTTGCAAATTTATTAAAAATAAAAAAAACTGAGAAATCACATGTACATAAGTATTCACAGCCTTTGCTCAATACTTGGTCGATGCACCTTTGGCAGCAATTACAGCCTCAAGTCTTTTTGAATATGATGCCACAAGCTTGGCACACCTATCCTTGGCCAGTTTCGCCCATTCCTCTTTGCAGCACCTCTGAAGCTCCATCAGGTTGGATGGGAAGCGTCGGTGCACAGCCATTTTAAGATCTCTCCAGAGATGTTCAATAGGATTCAAGTCTGGACTCTGGCTGGGCCACTCAAGGACATTCACAGAGTTGTCCTGAAGCCACTCCTTTGATATCTGTGCTTAGGGTCGTTGTCTTGCCGAAAGATGAACCGTCACCCCAGTCTGAGGTCAAGAGCGCTCTGGAGCAGGTTTTCATCCAGGATGTCTCTGTAGATTGCTACAGTCATCTTCCCTTTATCCTGACTAGTCTCCCAGTTCCTGCAGCTGAAAAACATTCCCACAGCATGATGCTGCCACCACCGTGCTTCACTGTAGGGATGGTATTGGCCTGGTGATGAGTGCCTGGTTTCCTCCAAACGTGACGCCTGGCATTCACACCAAAGAGTTCAATCTTTGTCTTATCAGACCAGAGAATTTTGTTTCTCATGGTCTGAGAGTCCTTCAGGTGCCTTTTGGCAAACTCCAGGTGGGCTGCCATGTGCCTTTTACTAAGGAGTGGCTTCTGTCTGGCCACTCTACCATACAGGCCTGATTGGTGGATTGCTGCAGAGATGGTTGTCCTTCTGGAAGGTTCTCCTCTTTCCACAGAGGACCTCTGGAGCTCTGACAGAGTGACTATCGGGTTCTTGGTCACCTCCCTGACTAAGGCCCTTCTCCCCCGATCGCTCAGTTTAGATGGCCGGCTCTAGGAAGAATCCTGGTGGTTTCGAACTTCTGCCACTTACGGATGATGGAGGCCTCTATGCTCATTGGGACCTTCAAAGCAGCAGAAATTTTTCTGTAACCTTCCCCAGATTTGTGCCTCGAGACAATTCCTTTGACTTCATGCTTGGTTTGTGCTCTGACATGAACTGTCAACTGTGAGACCTTATATAGACAGGTGTGTGCCTTTCCAAATCATGTCCAATCAACTGAATTTACCACAGGTGGACTCCAATTAAGCTGTAGAAACATCTCAAGGATGATCAGGGGAAACAGGATGCACCTGAGCTCAGTTTTGAGCTTCATGGCAAAGGCTGTGAATACTTATGTACATGTGCTTTCTCAATTTTTTTATTTTTAATAAATTTTCAAAAACCTCAAGTAAACTTTTTTCACGTTGTCATTATGGGGTGTTGTGTGTAGAATTCTGAGGAAAAAAATGAATTTAATCCATTTTGGAATAAGGTTGTAACATGACAAAATGTGGAAAAAGTGATGCACTGTATAATGTAGAATGGAGATTTTTACAATCAGAAAGACAATTTCAGGAGATCACCCCTGATGGTGCTAAGCAATCCTGTGCCTATTACTGTTACTGTAAATTACATGAGACAGTTCGTCTAGGAGGACTACTTCAGTAATATAACAGCTCCTTGGTCAGAGTATCTAGCCTTTTTGAAATTTATTAGTCTCATTAAGAACTACTTTCTAATATTTCAACTCTAGTGTTACAATCACATGTCCCTCTAAACACAAATTATAACGATGGAATTGTAAAAGGGTCAGCAATAGTACTGTTCCTGGGACAGAGCTGCATCATCACACTCACCTGCCATTCAGCATTAAAAGAGACTGCCGACTGCTCCCTTGACAGTTACAGTTAGGAATCAGCTGAAACCTACAGAGGCAGAACTCACCTATGTCATCACAAATGCTGGGAAAAATTAAAATAGTGCATGACTTTTATTACATTAATTAAGCATTTATCCACCCACTAAACCATGTATCCAGTTCATGGTTATAGTTACTGGTGCCAATTCTGGCAGTGCTGAGAACAAAGTGGAAATGAACTGGGTTCATGATCACTGCATGCCACCATATTATGCAGTTAACCTAATTAAATTAAACAATCCCCAACACACCAGATTCGCTTGCTTTACCTTGCTTTATGGTCTGTAGTTAATTTTATATTGCATTTTTCTTTTGTTATCTCATTAGTTTCTTTATAAAGTTACATGGAATAATGCTCTACTTGGTAATGTTCACCCATATTGTAAAATAAATGTAAGAGATTTTCATCATCTGAGCAATACACAGAATTAAAAAAGCAAGTAAAATGTTAGGATGTATCCTAAAACTGTTGAATATAAATCGGGGGACGTTATAATGCAGTAGTGAGACCACATCTGGAGTACTATGTGTAATGTGGTCACCGCGCTACAAGAAAGACATTTCATTACATTCCAGGGCTTAAGGACATGTCATACTCTGACAGACTAAAACCTGTCTCTGTAATCTGACAGAATTAACCCTGTTTAGTCTCAGCTAGAGGAGTCTGTGTGCTGACCTGATCCAGGTCTTCAAAATCCTAAAAGGTACGATAAAGCAGATCCAGCTGAATTTTTTCGACTCCAAGGTGAATCATGTACAAGGACGTGCTGCATTTCATTCACCTCAGAAGTTGAAGCTGTGAATAACCTCATGCCCAACTTGACCACGTTTCAGTAAAGCATTTGGAAAACCAATGTTTGTCTTTCAAAATACAAAAAAAAAACTACTAAACAATGCATTACACAATATCTTGCTCATCCAAACACTGTAGAAACATGACCACAGATAGAGAGGTTGGACAGTACTGCATGTATGACTGACTTGATGAGACACAAATAGACAGAAGAGCTATTACATAGTATAATACTACAGCTTTCACTAATGTTTGCCGCGTAGCATCGCCCATTTTGGACGGACGTCATAATCTGAAGTTGGACAAGCTCGGACTTGCAGACCAGACCCAAGTTTTGTAGTAGGTAATCTGACTTGTGGGGCCGTTCCAGTTGAAAATTCCAACTTCCCAGTTAAAATGGAACGTTGCATTAGGACTGAAGCCAGGAAGCACTTCTTTACGCAAAGAGTTGTGGGAATCTGGAACAAACTATTGAGACATGTACAGTAGTTGAAGCAGATATCTTGATTTGATAACTTTTAAGAAGTATCTGGATGAGATATTGGGCAGCTTACCAATCAGGTAAACAAACAAGCTTGATGGACTGGAGGGTCTCCTATCATTTGTCAGATTTCTTGTGTTAGGGGTGTCAGAGTTTAATATAAAACTTGGAGCACTGGCACTGGTCAACTCTTGATTCACAGCTTTCTGCCGATTTAGTTTAGGCGGCCTTGATATGTACTACTGGCAATAGTCTGGGTTTTCTTAAGACTCTGACTTTCTTTTAAACATTAACTGGAAATTCTAGTCCTAAAGTAAACTTGCATCCCACCCAGGGGTGGTTTCTGCCTTGTATCCAGTGATAAACTGCAGCTGCCTGTGACACACTGTTTAAAACGTGGATGTACCATGAAGCAAAACTATGTTTTAAAATCAAAATAATGTCACAAAAAAAAAACTCACAGATTTGACCCTGTAAGTATAAAACCTTTATTACCTTGCATCTTGGTGGCGGCTTCACTGCTTTCAGTTCTAACTTATCACTGATCATTACCGAGTGGTCCCACATTTATTGGAAAACATAATAAACTTCATAAAACTACAAAGCTGAGAACATGCATCCACTTTTGTTTTGTTAGTGTTATTTCCCTTTCGAACGCAGTTTTTTTCACCAATTCGTCGACTACGACTAACATAAACTGTACCACTCAAACAGTGCGCGAATCGTTCCCACGTTGCACTATGGAGCAGTGGGAGTGGTGAGGGAAACACCTAGCACGCACGCATGCGCTCAGATATCTTGACGTCACAAACGAAAGCCCGCCCCTGATTGCAGGCTGGCAGCGCCGGCCCCACCTCTCCTCCTCGCGACCTACTTTGACGTCGAGTTGGCTCTTCTTCCACTTACAGCTCCGCTGATCTCCATTTTCTGTTCATAACCTGCAATTGAAGGGAGGGAAATACAGCAAAAATGAATGAGGAGTACGATGTAATCGTTTTGGGAACCGGACTTACGGTGAGGAATCTGGAAAGAAAATATATATGTATATATAAAACTGACCCGCGGTCGAATGAGAGTGCATAACATAGTTAGAAATACAATGATTTTGGTTTCTGCTGCAGCCGTTTTTTTGGTGGGCCCGATTAGAAAGACTGAAAGGAAGAAAAGGCCCAATAATTTTTGACTTGGTGTTCCTGGAAAATATATGTTGCTCGGTTTTAAAACTCATTCTGTTGGACCCAATGAGTATTGAAAGCGGTGCTCAGAAAGCAGGGAACTGTTTAGTGATTCTTTTCGCTCAGAAACAGGAAGGGTTGAGACGAATCTCCACAAATTCACACTTGTTGGGGGATAGAAAAAGGGAAATAATCATTGTGTGTGCGGTATCCCGATTTATCGTAGGGAGGCATGGAAGTTGTATTAGGCAGGTGCGACTACCGAGGACATCGGGAGAGTGACTTGGCCTTTTTAAACTTAGTTTCTTTCATAGTGAATGAAAGGCCCTTCAGTTTTCATGGGTGGAGGCGAATGTCGCCTTCAGCTCTTTAAGGCACAAAGTCCCACACACACTATGGGTGTGTAAGGCAGCGAAGATACGCAAAGTGTGATATGTGTTCTCTTCATTGGAGGGCAAGAAGTGAAAATCTAAAAGTTAGTACCCCGCAACATTTAGAGAATGAGACCTCAGCAAAAATAACTTTCTTTAAATGCATTTCAATCGCAACGCTATTGCGAGGATTCAAATTTGGTCTTCATTTGCGATGATTTACGCAGTAAAGTAAGTTTGGCAGCAGGGGTTTTTGTCCCATCAATCTTTACCGATCGTGTTAAGCGGGGTTATATTCAGTTTTGTATCAAACAAGTGAAAATTGCAGTTTGAGTGCTGCATCCCGAATGTCCTATTTTTTAAAGCAGTCTGTTTGTTTTGTTCCTGATTATTCTTCTATAGCGTTATTGTCAGTAGACCTAGTTACAGTTGGAACATTGGATTGCTGTTGTAAGTCTGTTTTCCTTTTGTAAGTAACATTGTTCGCATTAGGTGACTCCATATGGTGGGTTGATTTCACTTCCTAATCCAAAGCACTCCAATAGAAATTCAACATTTTGTTTATATAGTGCTCTTCCCAATGGCAAATAACGTCTTCTTTAGATTGCTTGAAACTACTAAACCGTTTTAAAATATTCCCAAGTATGCGTACATCTATGGAAAGACTTGCCTCCAGCTCCTCACCTGTGCTTTGAAAAATAAGCTGAATGCCCCGCCACACTTTTTGTTTCACTTATTTCTGTATTTTATTGCTATGGAGTTGGCAAAGGGAGGGATATACCGTTGTTGAGCTTGCTATTAAAAATAAATAAATAAATAAAAATGAGGGTTTTTGAAGTTGTCAGAACGTTGTATATTGAGTTTTAGCAAATCACAACTATAGTCCATATTCTTCCTTTTTTTTTTTTTTTTTAACCTTTTTCCGTAAGGTGTGGCATGAATTATTGCAAATGAATGTATCTTGCTTTAACCCTTAGGGAATTTAGTAGACAACTAATCTAGTGTTCTTTAGACATTACATATTTAAAAAAAAAAAAAAGTTAGAAACTATATATATGTGTTGTTTTCTTAAGTCACTAACATTGGTGGGAAGCACACACAAGGCAGGAATCAAGCCTGAATAAAACAGCAGTCCATCACATGACAGAAGCGAAACTGTGTGCCCATTAAACTAGCAAGCACATCTATGGGATGGCCAGAAAAACCATAGAGACACTGGAAAATTCTGTACCCATAGTGGCCCAGCCAAGAATTGAGCATGGTCTCTGGGGAATGCTGCCTCACTGTCCCGTCCTGCTTGGCCATTGGTTTCACAAATATAAAAGCTGAAAAGGTTTTTTTGAGAAACTGCACAGTTCAATTATATTAACTAAGAAGGGGAGTGTATTATTGTATCCAGAAGGGCTCCACTCTGATCTTTGACTTGCTCTACAAAGTCACAGGGTTAGATTCGAATACACCCTTTGCTGCTTCAGAATTCTGTATTTTAATGCACCTGTCATTTAAAAATCAGTTAGGTGATAACTGGGCAGACTTGAAGATTAGATATCTGTGTTATATGCTTGTAAGTGCTTTTCATTGTTTATTCTTGTTGTTTTATTCTTTTGTTGCCATGTGCAGGGCCTCCCCACCTTTCTGTGGTCCCAGTCCAGCCTCCCCTGCTAAAATAAAACAAAAAATTGCAGTAGACGTTTTTCAAATGCGTATCAAGAAATCTGAAACTGCATAGGAAGTAAATGAAATGGTGTTCTCTTTGGGAACAGCCTGGAGATGTGCAGAAGGTACTTTTACTTCTCCACACAGAGCGAACATGTGCAATGTCGAACATCAACATTTTGGCAGCAGAATGTTAGTTTTTTAATTTGACAGATACAAAGGGAAACACTTGTCCTGGCATTGCTGTCTTGTTGTCTTAATGGCAATTGATTACACTTTGGCTGGAAAAGTTGGGTTTCAGAGTAAGGTTAAGTAGTTTTAATTTAGAACATTTTTTAGTATATTGCTTTTTAGTCAGGTTGTGGCAGATTTGTTGCAAATCACAGAAGGTTTAGATTATTGTATTCAGACCTTTGAAGATAAGGTTAAACTATACTTGTGCATTTGAAAATCCTACAGCTGTAATGTCGTACTTGGTTCATCTGTCATGGTGCCAGCATCAAATGACTTGGGAATGTCTGGTTGATAATTAGCACCGATTTAAAGTTGTAACGATTTAAAACCTAATCCTGTATGCAGTGCCGTTTTTTATTTCTGATGACCGTTGTGTTTTTAACGCATCACTTGTCTTCTGCCTTTGTGGTTACAAACTAGAAAACCAGCTTACACTGTGATGCTGGGAGTTGGTGTTCCTTTAAAATGGTTAGTGGCTGTGTTTGCAGCGCACTCTGGTATTGTATCGATTCTATTCTATTGGTTTTTATTGTTCTCCCTTTACTTTCTGTCATTTATCTTTTTCAGCTTCGGTCATGGGTCTTGAGCTGTTACTGTCATCCTATTCGCCATTCGGTCCACAGCTGGGCTGTTGTGTATTTTAAGAGACTGTGGTGTCACTGTTATGGTGTGTTGTTGTTTAGATCTCTAATGTTCACTTTGTGTCTTCCTGTGTTTTATGAACTGTCGCCATTACTAACTCTGCTTGAACCCCATATTCAGCCTAGGCTTTCGATGGTCTCCTTTCCCAGCTGCTGGCTTGTTGCATTTAAATTGGCACTGGAGGTCTGTAGTACTGTGTGTTATGTCTTTTTCTTGAGCCGTTGACTCTTCCGTTCCCTTTGCTGGCTGAATATAAAAGATTTCCCTTGTCTTAATGCTTTTTGTAAAGTGGCTCCCTTTGACCCACTCCTCTTCCAGGCCAGCTCTGGTTTAAGGGTACTTCACTGACTCCCAGTTCCAAATACTACTGTTTCTGCATTCAGCATCACGTACCCAATATTCAAGATCTCGTGTAAAGCTTTTACAGCTTAAACAAGCCTATCATTCAGCGTTTCACTGCCTTATTTCTCACTGACCAAAAATAAATCCAACACATCGCTTGCCTCTATATGTACTTGCACTGTAATTCCTCATTAGTGTGTAACTGCAGTACAGTTAGGCAGTGTTACTGCATGACTGCTGTGCGTTTGAGTTGTCATAGTGTCTACTCCTTGTTATTCCATACCTGATTTAAAATTGTAAGTAATGCCTGATTACAATGTAGTTACACTCAGAATTGTATTACGCAGTACACCTTAATAAGAGACACAAGTAAAGTGTTGCCAAATAAAGCACTTAACTGTGTAAGGGTGAAATCAAATCGTCCTCTACTCTCCTGTTGTAGCCACTTGCAACTTTCTGTTTTGTTTGGTTTGTCTTTTTAAAGCGCAGTACCTCTTTTCGTTTTAGCATTTAGTTTAATATAGTTCCTGTTTTGACTAGTAGTTGTTGATTGAAAAGTATTGTTTTAAAGGTGGTTTGTTTCTGCAGACAACATAAAAGCAGTTTCAGGGTACAGGGTAAGAGAAAAGCTGGAATTTGTTTTGACTTTGCTTGTGTGTTTTTAACTGGAAGCATTAAAAAATCTGTTCTGTGTTCACTTTTCTGAATTCTTGGCATTCTCTTACTTTAATATGGCCCTGAGTCAGCTTAGCCGTGTGATAGCCATCAAATGAAGCAGTGAATGTAGGATGGCTTACATTTAGCCGTTTGGCCACCCAGAGTTAGCGCTTAAAAGACTGTTTATGTCTGCATTTTGTAGAGATCTATTATCAGAACTATTCAAGTAAATTTGAATGAGATATTTATGTGTGTACTGTAATTGTGGGAATAATTCAGATTTCTGTCATTGAAAGACTAGTTCCCAACACCTACCATTCTGGGTTGTTAGATGGCTGCTCTTTTTTGCCAGCACTTTTCCCAAAGGTCTCTGCTGCACGTTTTTAGCCGGCAGTGTGGTTTAGCACCTGAGGTATTGGACTTCAAACTGAGCGGTCTTGTTGTGTGACTCCGAGAAAGTTGCTTAACTTGCCTGTGTTCCAGTAAGTCATCTTGGATAAAGACATCTGCGAAATATGATGATACTATTGAAGTTCTACCATCAGTAACTGTTTGGCTATTTTGAAGCAAAACTACAACCCCAATTCTAAATAGGTTTGGATGCTGTGTAAAATGTAAATAAAAGCAGAATGCAATGATTTGCAAATCTCATAAACCATTTTTTTTCATAATAGTGCATAGAAAACATTTACACCGAGAAAATGTACCACTTTAAGAAAGTAATAAGGTCAGCTTGAATTTGACGGCAACAACACTTCTCAGAAAAGTTCGGACAGTGCCAATCTAACCACTGTGTAGCATCCCCTCTTCTTTAACATCAGTCCATAAATGTCTGAGAATTGAGGTGACCAATAGCTGGATTTTTGGGATGTGAATGTTGTCCCGTTCTTGTCTGATTTAGGATTCTAGCTGCCCAACAGCCCTGGGTTGTTTTTGTTGTATTTTTTGTTGCATGATGCGCCAAATGTTTTTAATTGGTGAAAAGTCTGGACTGCAGGCAGGCCAGTTCAGCACCCAGACTCTTCTGCTATGAAGCCATGCTGTTCTAATAGATGCAGTATGCGGAATAGCATTGTCTTGCTGAAATATGCAAGGCCTTTGCTGTAAAAGACATCACCTGGATGGGAGTATATGTTGCTCTAAAACCTGTATATGCCTTTCAGCATTGATGGCACCTTTCCAGATGTGCATGCTGCCAGTTCCTTAGGCACTAATGCATCTCCATGCCATCAGAGCTGCAGGGTTTTAAACTAAAAGCTGACAAGTCTTCTTTCATCTGGAGGGCATGGTGTCCATGTTTTACAAAAAGAATTTGAAAATTACATTTGTCAAACCACAGAACAGTTTTCCACTTTGCCTCAGTCCATTTTAAATGAGCCTTGGCTCAGAGAAGACGGTGGCATTCTTGCATCATGTTTACTTTGGTTTCTTTTTTGCATGATAGAGCTTTAACCTGCATTTGTGGATGGCACGGCAAATTGTGTTCATAGACATTGATTTCTGGAAGTGTTCCTGAGCCCATGCAGTGATTGCCATGACAGACTCCTGCCTGGTTTTTAATGCAGTGCCACCTGAGGGCCCGAAGATCATGGGCATCTGATATTGATTTTCAGCCTTGTACCTTGCGCACAGAGATTTCTCCAGATTCTTGTAATCTTTTGGTGATACTGTCTACCGTACCTAATGAAATATTCAAAGACTTTATAATATTACATTGAAGAACATTATTCTGAAATTGCTCCACATTTAGTAGATGTAGCTTTTTGTAGGTTGGTGAACCTCTGTCCATCTTCTGAGAGAATCTGCCTCTCTAAGATGCTCTTTTTATACCCAATCACGTTACTGACTTGTTGCCAATTAACCTAATATGGCTGTTTCTTTTTAGTAGCACTTAACATTTTCAGCCTTTTGTTGCCTCTGTCCCTACTTTTTTGAGACATGTTGCTCCCATCAAATTCAAAATGAGCTAATATTTATTTATGAAATAGTAAAATGTCTCACTTTCAATATTTGATATGTTTTCTATGTTCTATTGTGAATAAAATACAGTATAGGTTTATGAGATTTGCAAATTGTTGCATTCTGGTTTTATTTACAATTTACACAGATTCGCAACTTTCTTGGGACTGGGGTTGTACATGACCTAAAAAAATCCTTTTATTTAGAAATATAGAATTTAAGTATTACTGTGCTGAGATGTGGGTGGAGTCATCTTGGTAGCACTTACATTGCTCTTTCACATCAGTGGCTCAGGTTAGCCCAAACTGTTTTGAATGTTATAAAGACTAATCTTCTTTCAGTCCTGTTAGGTTTTTACACAGTACACAACTTGGATTAGTGAAAGTGGCCCATTTTTCTGTTTATCATTGATAAGGCACCCCTTGCTAGTCAAGTTAGCAGGGATTAAACCTGAGTGTGTTGCCAAAAAATCACTAGGCATTCTCACCAGCTCACACACACAAGTCACTTCTTCACCAAGCTTGCATGCACTTGCGATGTTGTAGGAAAACTGGACTACTCTGCAAATTTCTCCTTCAAAAACAAGTAAAATATATAACCTCCTCACAGACCGTGCTTGGACCAGATTCAAACACCCAAGTCCTAAATCAGCAAGGCAGCAGCACTAACCACACTGCCACTTTGCCACCGCATGCTTAATGAAAGGAGATTAAACACAAGAGTATTTTCAATTAAATTTCACAGTGGGAAACAAAAATTAACATTTTAAATTTGTGCACTAATTTGTTGAAATCACAGCTCAGAATTCATGATAATGTTCTACTAAAATTTTGTGCTCTCTTATTCATACATGTATAATTTGTTTTTTCAGGAATGCATTCTCTCAGGTATAATGTCAGTGAATGGGAAGAAAGTCCTTCACATGGATCGCAACTCTTACTATGGAGGTGAAAGTGCATCTATTACTCCACTGGACGATGTAAGTAATTTTGCTTTTCATAAAAGTGGTGAGTCTTGTTAATAGTTGTCTTTAATTATATAAATGTCAGTAAAACTGAGCCTAACAAACATAAGGATCGGGTAATTCAATGTAATTGTAACAGCTTATTTTGAATTAGTTCTGTTACTTGTCTTTTCCATTTATAGTGGAATTAAAATTTTACAGAATAACATCTTCTATTCTCTATGCCATTGATTGAGCTTCCATTTTGTGCATTGGGAAGTTTGATTTTTAAATACTTACTTTAGGCAAAAAAACTATGTTTGCGAGACCCCACAAAAGCACTCACTATATTTTAAGCCTTGCCTGACTGTTTTACGTTAGGATTTTGGTGCTTATTTCAAATTCACTTTATCAATGGTTTTAACTTAAAAGTAGGCTTAATTTAGAAACTAAGATTACATATACAATAATTGTCTATTTTTAACTAAAAAGACAGACACGACAAAACCCAGGACACTGATTCAACTGTAAAATGTTATGATGGACTTTATGGGTTTACTAGCAAAATACCCGCACTTCGCAGCAGAGTACTGTGTTAAAGAAGTTATGAAAAAGAAAAGAAAACATTTTAAAAATAACGTAACATGATTGTCAATGTAATTATTTTGTGACTAGTTATGAGTGTTGCTGTCATCAAGGATTTGATTATCATTGTTTCTTCCAATCAGGTTCGTATTTGGAGGACGTGTTGTGTTCAAGTTACATTCTGTGTGTGTCAACCGTTGTAAAGATAACAGCTTTCATTATATATATATATATATATATATATATATATATATATATACACACACACACATATATCGAAGCTTCTCAGCTGTACTTGCACTATCCCGTGCGATCTCGTGATGCCCACGGATTTATTTAATGTTAGCTCAGATAACCGAACTTCGCAGCGGAGTAGTGTGTCTGAGACATCACACACTGCATGCACGGGTTTACCTTTCCCAGTCCTGCAAAGTCAGTTGACGTGAGCCGCTCAGAGCACATGTGCTATCCCGTGCGATTTCGCGATGTCCGCTGCTTTTTTTTAAATGTTAGCTAAGACCCAACAATTAAAAGTTTCTCTCATAGTTTCGCTGAGTTTGTTCCAAACACCACCCTGACCATCTCATCTTCGTCTGAATATTTAGCGGCAGAGTGTTTCCATTGGATTGCCGCTGATGTACGGCCTTATATGGGCAGGCACTCAATTATGTGGGAGGCGTGACGATGAGGGACGCAACTCTGCCTCACACGGCAACTGAGCTGCAGGCTATGGTCGGCATATATGTACATAAGTAGGTTCCAGTTATGACCGTTACATGTAGAATTTCAAAATGAAACCTGCCCAACTTTTGTAAGTAAGCTGTAAGGAATGAGCCTGCCAAATTTCAGCCTTCTACCTACACGGGAAGTTGGAGAATTAGTGATGAGTCAGTGAGTGAGTGAGTGAGGGCTTTGCCTTTTATTAGTATAGATTAGGCAGAGAGTTTCATCTTCAAATATTTTTACAAGCTGTTGATCAAGTCATGATTTAAAATGGGTTTCTTTGAGCATTTCTCTTGGGATTTCACATTGCACTTATGCAGACTGTGAACTGTAACCTTTCTTAGCTTCAGTACATGGCTCTGAGTGAGAATGGGAACTGCATATCATAATTTTAAGAACCGAGGGCTTTTCCTCCACACTAACATTTTACCATGAAAGAACAGCCTGTGTTGGCTCTGTACCTAACACACTTGGCAATTAATCTCTGCATAGGTGAAACAGCCAAGATAGCACAACTTTTAGTTTAGTGTTCCCTTGCTTTGGACTCAATGTGTTACCTCTAAACCAAGTACCACTAAAGACATTTAATAGAAGTGGAGGAATGTGCTTGTTAGCCTAATGTGCTTGTGGCTGTTCATCCTTGGCACAACACAAATCTGATGGAAGTTCTGGCTTTTCAGTTGTTTGAGTAGCCTAAGTTAGTTTGTTGTTTTGTCTGCTGGGTACTGATTTGTGCATTATAGCACTACAGATTTTAAGAATTGAAATCTCCCATCTGCACTGCTCTCAGTGGTGATAATGGTCTTTCATATAGTAAGTTTTGGTGTTAAGGTTCCATACTAGCAGCGAGACTTTTTGGTTTCTTTTCTGATTGAGTAAATATGTACAAGTGCTCAATGGAATTTTTTTTTTCCCCTCCTCATACCCTTAACTGGCATGGAAAACAAACACCCAAACACTTTCTCAAACTGTTGACAAAAACACTTGAGTGGTAGAGGAAAACATGAGTCGTATTTTGATACTGGTGTAATTTTAGCCTTTGAAGGCACAGAAGTCTATTGTTCACTTGAATGGAGAATAAACAAAGTCATGCCTGTTGTTGATGCTAGATTCTACAGACACTATCAGTGTTCTCTAAAAGCATGAAATACCTACCTTGTCAGGATAGCATCGGTGGAAGATGTTGAGAAGCGATTGCCAAGACTTGAGTTACAGTGCTGGGTTGTTGCATAAGTTTGTCTAATTCATCATTTTAAAAATGAATCCAATTGGAAATATCCAAAATTTGCTTGCTCCTTTCCTTCCATTTAGATAAGCAGTCTTATCACGAAGTCTATTATCTTCCCCTTGCTTGCCTACTTATGTCTGAAAGTTCCTTTCAAAGACAATATTTGAACATGTATTTGGACTAGTTCAACTTTTTTTCTCTGCTCATTTTGTTTTAATCTTTGTGACAAATGTTACATGATTTCAAGTGAAAATACTTATTTCTATCACAAATGAAGAATGTATAATTATGTATGCTAAATTTTTGTATCTATGCATTTATTCTCAGAGCTGTTCATTTGTTTTGGAGTGCTGAAGCTCATTCTGGCAGCATCAGTCTCAAAGTAGAACACAGCCCTGTGCTGCCAGGCCATCACAGAGCACATTCAAGCACATACCTCAACTTAGTCATATGGGGATCATTTTGTATTGTATATTTTTGGGTTACTAGAGTACATTAAGTAAGTTCTATGTAGAGCTGGGGAGATCATGGAAACTTCACACAGATGGTGACTGAACCAGGATTCCCCCCTGCTGTAAATGAGAACTGTTAAAGTACCCTTAATATGTTTGTTATATATGTTTAATATAACATCCTAAAGCTATCCGAAGAAACACTTCACCCTAAAATTTATTGTTGTGTCTTACCCACTCTACATCATTTGTACTGATGGCTGAGACAACAACAGATCTCAAAATTCCAGGTATGATAGGAAAATAAATTGAACAACAGTGAAACATATTGAAATACTCATCAAAAAGTACCCAATAAATTGGATTGCATAATCCATATGTATGCCCACAATGTCCCAAGCTCACGTTTTTTGATAAAATATAATTAAAATATCTATTATCAACTCTTGTGTATCACATTTTTAATTGAAGGGACAACCACACCCTGATCTGTCATTATGTTCATAGTGTCATAAATGCAGTACTTTGTGGTTATTATTCAATGGCAGCTTGTGAAACCACATCAGTGAGTTGACCTTGTGTTTGTTGAGGCATCCCAGATATACACACATGCTCTGCATATTTTACACCTGAGAATATTTTCACTTGCCTTTCTTTAACTGTTTACCTCTCTCAGACTACACACTGCAATGCTGGTTTTACTTAAAGTGCTATGATAGCCAATGAATGAATTATTACAGGGCAGAACTACTGACCAGTTTCAGTTCAATTGAATTTAGTTCAGTTTAGTATAGTCTTGTATTGCACTATTCACTATAACAAGTTCACAGATCAAACACAGATAAAATGCAATTACAAACTTATTAATTGCATAATGCATGCACGTAAAGATCTTAATTTGTTTAAACACACAGTAAAACAACACATTCCAAACTAATTAAAATAAAGTAAACCTAATAAGGTATGTTCATTAACAAATTTGTATATTATTTAGCCTCATTTGAGATTAAAATTCTTACGGTCGACACTGAAAATAATGCAGAGTGAATAATACATACACAAATGGTCACTTTTGAGTGGAGTATTACTTCCATCCAGTTCAGGGCCAGCGCTGCTTATAGCGGTATCGGGCCCATGATGGGGTATAGCATGTTAAATCCCAAAGATATTAATTGTTGCTTATTTATTATCAATTGCTAAAGGAACAGGTCATACATAACACAACTTGTTGAAGTTTTAAAATAAGTGTGTATCATCTACTAGTTAGACAAAAGCTCACTCTTAAGATGGGCATCTAAACACAGTGATAGCTCACAGAATATGCTTATCAGAGTTGTTAAAGCGTCAATGGCTGGGTTTGACCAGCATTTTGAGACAAAGTCAAAGGTTTGGTTCAGATCAACTTTAATTGTCTTGTCTCAGAAAAAGCAAATTAAATGTTTTCTCATCTGATTTTTAACTTCTTAATAAGTCATATTTACATGAAGGTGTTGCTAGCTATTACGGTTTGTTATAGGTACAGGCTATAGAATTTGTTTTGCTCAGTAACCTGTAAATCACTTCCAATGTTTAGCCCACCCTGGAGTATAAATTAGGGCAAAGTGGAGGATGCCTTCATACAGCAGGCTTTGTATGTTTATCCCATCTCTATTATCAGAAAGGGCCTTGAGTGCCTAAAGTCCAAGGTAACAAATTACTGCCCCATCCTTATTACAAGAATTTATCTTGTCCAAAAATATTGAGTAAATTATATCATTTTTGTCTACAGCAGTCAAGGAACATGGATATATTATCCTTTATTTATATTAAGAGGTCTCGTGTTGAGATTAATTTTGAAAGTTAATTTGAAGACAGCATTGAAACAAAACAAACTTCTTTGTTTGGGGCTTTAAATTGAATTGTGCCAGAATACTAGTGAAGGCTGGCAAGGCAGATGTAGCATGCATTGAACATCCAGATTCTTACAGCACTTGTGAAAATGACTAGATTCTATTAATGTGCTTTGGTTTTTTGTTCATTGGTTGCAGACTTGGCTGTCAGAAGCAGACACGTTGCTTGAAAATTGATATGATATGTCACTGTGTTGTAATGCAATTGATACTATAAGTAAAGGCAGATCATTTTTATTTTCACTTGCTCACCAGTGCTTCTTGTTTCTTCCCTACACACATTGTGCAATTTTTCAGCTATTGTGTTATAGCTCAAAATACGGGTAATAAATTACACAGAATGAGAATAGAGGCCTTTTCAAAGAAGCTAACACCCCTTGAGCAACTGTTGCATTTTGTTTGTTTCTTAAATGCCATAGAACGACTGCTTCTCTGTACTTTGTAAATTTTAATTTTTGTCTCCTTGAACAGTTGCAAATACTCATCCAAATGCACTTTTCTTTTATCATAGATAACTGTTGCTTATATTAAGAGAGCCAAAGAACCCTTAGAACCTGAGCATCTACTAAGCTTGTAAAATCAACTTGTCATTCGGTGATGTGGATGAATGTTAAAGCTGTTTATTAATTAACTGTGAGAAGTTAACACAAAAAATAGGTGTTTACTAACATTTAGATAGATTGGTCCACACTTGTATCTACTACAAGACAATCACGTGAACACTTCCACACTATTGGATAAGCAAAATGAATTTTTACATTAATAATTTTAAGAATAACACATTTCTGAATTGATCATTCAGTTAGGATTTCAGTTATTTTTAAAGTGATAACTGCATTCTTCAGGCACTTTAATGCAAATATACAGTATCAGGAAGAGGAGTATAGGAACCTAATCAAGGACTTTGTTAAATGATGCGACTCAAACTACCTACAACTAAACACCAGCAAAACCAAGGAGCTGGTGGTGGATTTTAAGAGACCCAGGCCCCTAATGGACCCTGTGATCATCAGAGGTGACTGTGTGCAGAAAGTGCAGACCTATAAATACCTGGGAGTTCAGCTGGATGATAAATTGGACTGGACTGCCAGTACTGATGCTCTGTGCAAGAGAGGACACAATCCATGTATGCATATCTAGCTTAAATTAGTCAAGCAGACACCACCATAAAAACACAAAGCCTTGTGCTGCCTGCAGTGATATTAATGAGGGGGTGGCATGTAAATAGTGATAGGACTTGGGAGAACAAGCCAACATTACACAAAACTTTCAGAGCTGAAATGCTTTTTACACATGCAGTTTGAGCAGTTGCAAGAATTTTTTGATGTGAGGGAAAATGCATCGGCAAGCAGATATTTGACTGCTTAGTTTCATGTATTTACTATTTTAATGATGGTGTTTGTATCACAAAGAAAACGTTTTCAGTTTTCAATAAGGACATTAAACATGCTGAACCTTTGAATTTAATGAGCCTAGTATTTGTATGGAATACAAATAATTATTTTAAACATAAACATATAAAACAAACAACTCTATTTAATAAAAAGTAAACATCCAACATTCAAATTAAGTCAAAGGAAACGGAACCATTTGAATAAAACTAAAAAGTACCTGTCTGAAAAAATACAAATAAGCTTTGGCAATTATAGATGTGCCCACCTCAAGAAGGGGGGGAAAAAAACACTGCATTTATATTGTCAGTCATTCTCATTCATTTATCAGAAAGGTGTCACGGTCCAGACGGTGCTGTCACTTGGTCTGGGTCCAGGCCGCGGTCCGCCATTTAGTGATGGCTGATATAGTACATGAAGCTCATTGGATTTGCTAATAGTTAATTAAGTTCTCCCAATATCTCATCCAGAAATTTATTAGAGGGTGTCAATGTTTCTGCTTCGCCTACATAGCTCAGTAGTTTGTTCCAGATTCCCACAACTCTTTGTATAAAGAAGTGTTTCCTAATATCTTCAGTCCTAAATGCTCTTCCCCTTAATTTCCACTGGTGTCTCGCCTTTAACTGAAAGAATCCTACTGAATCTCCTTTGTCAGTGTCTTGAAGAATTTTGAAGAGATGGATTAGGTCCCCACGCAGTCTCCTCTGCTCGTGACTGAACAAGTTTCATTCTTCGAGTCTGTCAAAGTACAATATGTCCTTAAGTCCTGTGATGTACCTGGTAGCTCTCTACACAGCTTCAATTGCTGCTATGTATTTTTTGAAGCTCTGTGACCAGAACTGCACAAAAAAATACTCAAGATATGTTCTCAATAATTCATTAAGCAGAGCTGTAACGGACCTAATAATTGTTTTTGTAGCTTTGGAGGAAAGGAGCTCCCAATTTCAAAATCTGTTCAATCACCAGTTAAAAAAAAAAAAAATGTAACTATTCATCATTGCTCAAGATCCTAATGATTGGTTTACTTGCATGGGGGAGGGGCTAGAGAAAAAAAAAACCCAGTGATGCTCTATTCAGTTTGCCTGGCAACTTTCTGGATATATATATATATATATATATATATATATATATATATATATATATATATATATATATATATATATATATATATATATATATATATATATATATATATCTAAATCTAAATATATATATATATATATATATATATATATATATATATATATATATATATATATATATTGCAAGGATTTCTGTTTCATCTCTGAAATTGCTGATATTATGCTGCAATTTTTACAGTTTGGAAAAATATTAACAAAGTGAATGGGTGGAGGCAGCATGGGGAAATGTAAGTGTAAATGAGGGCATATAAGTGACTGCAAGTGGCTGTTTCTGCTGGCCCTTTGACAGTCATATGTGGTAGGACTTTGAGGGCTGTATTTGTTGTTGGTGGACATACTGAACATATTCCCAAAGGAGAGACCCTCCCTGCATACACCATTGCAATGGGAGTTACGTTTTGTTTGCATACTTTGAAGGGCCTTGCATCAAGAAAAAAGTTAAGAGCCTAGTTAAAGAATGACCAGAAAAAGTATTAAGTACATTCAGATGATAGATTTTTGTTGTCTTGGAATCTAACATTTCCATAATTGCACTGGAATATTGAAGAATATTATCTAAACTAACTCAGTATTTCTTTGTCAGTATTTTCCAAGCAGAACAATTAAAGTGGGGAATTGTTTGGACCTGGCAGCTAGCATTGTGATTATTTTACAGGCAGTTGCACTAGTACATCATAACAGGATCAGTCACTGAATCGAGTTAAACTATACCAGCCTCTCTAGGCTGAATTGTAGATTCAGTGTCTGAAAGCTTACACTAAGTTCTGTTGGCTGGGAAAACCACGGTTATCCACCACAAATTCTTATGCAGAATAAAGTAACTTTTTTTTTTTTGATTAATTTTTATTCATTATTTAAGACTTGTATTATTCCTTTAACTGTTAGTGTTTCTGTAGACTGCATCCAGGAGACACTTGGTCTTTCATAAAGCGCTGTTAGAGCTGTGTGTCTTACCAGCTGTCTGCCAAGTGGAGCTGAACAGAGAATTTAAGTCAGATAGTTTTACAGTTGTGTGGCCTGCCTAGAAAGTGTAAGATCATGGGATTGCGTCTTAACAGGGGACAAGGCCTGTCAAGGATATGGCACAAGAGTGTGTGGGTGTATGTAAACGTGTATAAGGCTGAATTAATTGGGTCATGTGCACCCTACAGGACTGAAGGGATGTTAGGTAACTTACACTGTGTGCACAATTATTAGGCAAGTGAGTATTTTGACCATATCATTTTTAATGCGTATATTCCAACTCCAAGCTGTATTAACTTGAATGCTTATTGGATTTAAGCACGTCAGGTGATGTGTATTTGTGTAATGAGGGAGGGTGTGGCCTAAGGAGATCCACACCCTATATCAAGGTGTGCAGAATTATTAGGCAGCTAGTTTTCCTCGGGCAAAATGGGCCAAAAAAGAGATTTAACTGACTCTGAAAAGTCAAAAATTGTAAAAAGTCTTTCAGAGGGATGCAGCACTTTTGGAATTGCTAAGATATTGGTGTGTGATCACAGAACCATCAAACATTTTGTTGCAAATAGTCAACAGGGTCGCAAGAAACGTGTTGAGAACAAAAGACGCAAATTAGCTGCCAAAGATTTGAGAAGAATCAAACGTGAAGCTACCAGGAACCCATTATCCTCCAGTACTTTCATATTCCAGAGCTGCAACCTACCTGGAGTGCCCAGAAGTACAAGGTGTTCAGTGCTCAAAGACATGGCCAAGGTAAGGAGGGCTGAAACCCAACCACCACTGAACAAGAAACATAAGTTGAAACGTCAAAACTGGGCCAAGAAATATCTGAAGACAGATTTTTTTCAAAGGTTTTATGGACTGATGAGATGAGAGTGACTCTTGATGGACCAGATGGATGGACCTGTGGATCAGTAATGGGCACAGAGCTCCACTCCAACGTGGAGGTGGGGTACTGGTATGAGCTGGTATTTTTAAAGATGAGCTAGTTGGACCTTTTTGCATTGAAGATGAACTCAAAATCAACTCCCAAACTGCCAGTTTTTCGAAGACACTTTCTTCAAACAGTGATACAGGACAAAGACCATGATTTTTATGCAGGCCAATGCTCCATCACTTGCATCGAAGTTCTCCACTGCGTGGCCAGCCAGTAAAGGCCTTAAAGATGAAGGAATAATGACATGGCCCCCCTTCCTCATCTGACCTAAACCCTATCGAGAACTTGTGGGCACTTCTTAAACGCTAGATTTACGGGGGAGAAAAACAATACACCTCTCTGAAGAGTGTCTGGGAGGCTGTAGTCACTGCTCCACAAAAAGCTGATCGTCAACAGATCAAGAAACTGACAGACTCCATGAATGGAAAGGCTTATGACTGTTATTGGAAAGAAGGGTGGCTATATTGGTCATTCATTGATTGATTTATTTTTTTTGAAATGTCAGAGATGTTTATTTGTAAATTTTGAGGTGTTTGTTTATTATTCTCACTATAACAGATGAAAATAAACAAGTGAGATGGGAAAATTTTCATTTTTCCTTTAGTTGCATAATAAATCTGCACACTAATAGTTGCCTAATAATTGTGCGCACATATGTATTCCCCTGATGATGTTCACACTCACATTTCCGTTGTGAAACATTCAGGTTTCAGGTTTATTAACATTTTGGATTGACTGATAGCACTGTGTTTGTTCCATATTAAAATTAATCCTCAAAAATACAACTTGCCTAATAATTGTGCACACAGTGTATGATTTTCTTGTTACTGTATTAGGTTTGAGTTAAACTGAAGTTTATGTTCAGTCCACCTTGTGTCAAGTATAACTCTGGGTTATCCATAACCACCTTGCTCACCATCTCGCCACTTAACAGAGTTGGATTTATTTTAAATTGCTGAGGTACATTGGGAAGTTACAGATACTAATTCTATGAGCTCTCAGTGCTATCAGTCTGCCTGTCTACTGTATATACTGCTTTATTACATCTAAGAAACCTTATATGGAGAGCTGTTCACCTCTTTATGAGTGTTGGCTCAGTTTTGAGGGTAAAAACCTGCTTTTTCTGTTCTGGTTCCTAAAATTGTAACTGTATTACCTCTTGAGTGGACTATAGTAACTTATTTAGCTACAGAGTATTTAGTTTTTTTGTTCAATTTTGTATTCAGTTTTGTTGTTCTTGCCTTCTATGTGTGCTTGTCAGAAGTCCTTTCTTTTGTTACAAATGTAATTTTATTATCATGAGAGGATTACTTTTTATTGTAGTAAACTATTGTATTACAAAGTATATTTTCTGGTGCAATCTATTAGTTTGTGCTGTCTCAAACAAGACTGTCTGTAACAGGAAGCATGCTTAACAAATGTTGGTGGACCGGTTTGCTTTATTTTTGTCTCTAGATCTTTATTTTTATTGAAATAAAGGATTATTAATTAGGAGAAGTAATATGAATTTTATTAGTTACATCAAAAACTACTTTATTTGGGTGGATGAGGAAATGTATCAACCCTACAAATGAACAGTGCAAGGATTATTATCTCCATTTCTGGTATATGCACTGTTAATTGCAACAATTAAGGTCGGTTTGCTTTATTCAGCAGTTTAAATGTTGCCTTGATTGGCTCATAAACTTTATTGCATTTGTAAAACTTCAAGTATCACACGAGAACACTGAATTATTTAAATAATATTCACAAAGTAAAAAGTGTTAATTCATTGTGTTTTACCCCTACTAACATAATAAGATTATTGTAGACATCCTTAAATTTTAGTGGTGTGAAACTGACACACCTACTGTTTTTATGTTGCTTATCTTAAAATACTGCTAAAAAGAGAGAACTGAAACTCAGTCTTACTGGTAATTTCATCTTTTTTTTTTTTTTTTAATAGCTCTACAAAAGATTTTCTATCCCCGGGAGTCCCCCAGAATGTATGGGAAAAGGAAGAGACTGGAATGTGGACCTTGTTCCAAAGTTCCTTATGGCTAATGGTAATGACTACTGACTGATTTTAAAAGCACAAAGTAATTGTTGGACATTTTGAATTGTTCAGTTTCACAATGGAAAAATATTTTAAAATAATTTATCTACCATGCACAGTGTATTTTTCTATCTATATTAAATAAACAAGAAAACATTACTGAAAGGCCAAAGACAATGCAGCAGTAATTGTTTATTATTTTTAATAAAACATGCAAGTTAAATTATTCTTTCAAAGTATCACTAATATTTGATGTCCTTGACTGTAAAACTAAGACAGACAAAGTTACCTGTGATTCAGGTTGTATTCAGTAGTCAAGCTTTGTTATCGAAACCTTGCTTGTTCTATTTGGGTTGTTTTTTTCATAATTACAGATATTTTTTTATTAAAATTGATGAAATTTTCACCAAAGCATCATGGGTTCAAATTTCATGCCCGGACATTGGGCAGGTGAAGTTTGCACATTTTCCCTGTACATAATTGGTGATTCCATATTGACTTTTGTATGGGTAGCCCCTCTGATAGACTGGCCAGTTTCCTGCCTTGTGTCCAATGGTACCTGGATAGTCTCCTGCACCTCTTCAAATGTGAAGTGGATTAAAAGATTTTTAATGTGAACTGAGTCCCGCTTCACAATGCAGAACTGTAATATACATACCAATATTGTCAATGGTTCTTGCTGTATACATAACAATATTGCCATTGGAAAATGACAGAGGAAGGTTAGGTGACTGGCCTAGTCACAAAGTGAACTGCATGGACAACCGTATATTTTACAGTCCAGTTCTTAAATGACTAGACTACATAGCTTGCCAGATTTGTTGAAAAATGACCCGAATAAAGTATTTTAATGACATTAGAATGATTTTAAAAACAGCCCAATAAGCGTGTTGATCCTATTTATGTAATTTCTCCAAAATAACATGAAATTGAGATTTGAAAGTACCACTATCTGCCACAGTACTAACAGATTATTCCCCCGGTGCCTGTGATTCTTTGGGTGAAAATAACATTTGTGTGAATTTTACTTTATTGTAACAATTTCCATCTGTGACCCTGGGTTTTCTTGTTGTATCCCTGTTAACAATTTGGATTTCACTGTGTCTGTTCGCTATGTCATTTTGAACACGTCACCTCTTTGTCTCTGTTTGCTTAAACTGAAAAGACTCGACTTCTTCAACTGTTGATCATATGTTGTGCTAACAACAAGTAAATGCCACCGGTTATTTGGGTTCTCACATCCATCAAATGAATCTAATGTGGGAGAGAATAAACAAGAAATACTTCATTTTAATATTGGTTCACATTTCAAGGTCTGACCAATGTGACAATTATTGATTTTTTTTTTTGGTATAATATTAATTTGAAAAGAATGGTTGTCACAATAAATACCATTGAAAAAGAGGGATAAAAAAAAATCTCTAAAATAAACAGCATGGCTAGTGAGCTATAATAGTTTGTCCAAAAAGCAGACTTTTTGGTAATAATAATAATTCCTAAATGTTTTTTTAAAGAATTATTGTGTGTTTTTCCTCAATCAATTGTGACAAACGTATTGATTCCCCTGTTCAGACAAATGAAATAAGTTGCATTTCAATAAACAAAATTTACTGTAGACTTATGTATAGATTTCATTTTGCCAAAATATGTAAAGGAAGAAATTGGAAACAAAGCAGTATTGCTTCCCAAAGCAGCAGGCATTTTTAAATACATTATTGTTTATTATTTGATGCCCACCTCATTTTCTTTCATGCATTTTTCTATATCAGTATTACAGAATATAAAACTAATTCAGAGCAAGTACTCTTTGCTTTAATGATAAACTGAGTGGCTCTCATCAAATCATTCCATGCTGCTACTGGATATTTATCTTTGTTTCGGGGTGAAAGGTTAATCGCCCTGTTTTCTTTAATATTTGCAATTGTGTTTTTTTATTGCTCACCCGCTTAGCTAATGTACAGTGGGAAGCACACCTCAGTTTGTAATGCTTGACTTTTCCTCCCATTAATGCATCATTTTGGCTCAGATTATTATAGGTTTATATGGCCATTAGTGTCGCAAATACAGAGTACAGCATGTGTTCATCACTCTCTAGCATGATGATCAGAGACTGGTAGTACTACTACTAAATAAAGGTAAAACAGGTTGAGTACCCCTACATTTCATAGTCCTGTGTTTATGCTGCTTGTGATGCGTCAGTATCCTGCTTGCCTTCTGTTTGTAGGGAGCCTGTTTATAAGGATTTCTTTTAACGCGTTTGTTTCCCTCACACTGCATAGCACACAGCTTGTACATTTTTTTTGGTAAAACAAAACCGCTTCAGAATGATTGCACCCTATGACTGACTAGCATCCCATCCATTGTTGGTTGTGCCATGGCACTTTGTTCTAGAGAAAAAATGCCGGATCTTTGGATGTGTAAAGTAAGATGATTTGGGAATTGTGGCGGGGGCGCAACCTGCTAACCTGGATACATCCAGAAAATGGCAATTAAACTGCTAAGAGACTGGGGGAAAACAGGAGTTTTTGGCATAACTAATAAGAACTGGTGTATTGAAATCTTTCTGCAGAATAACCCTACTTAGTGTTCTAGAATGCTTCAAGTTTTATTTTTTAAAGAGACGCACATTTTTCAGGAAAACCGACTGTTACGTTAAATGTTAAAATTCCTGTTTTACTTCAGGTCAGCTGGTGAAGATGCTGCTTTTGACCGAGGTGACCCGTTACCTTGACTTCAAGGTAATTGAGGGAAGCTTTGTGTACAAAGGGGGCAGAATTCACAAGGTCCCATCTACTGAAACAGAGGCCTTAGCTTCAAGTAAGTAAACCTGAATTCTTAAAAGATGTGGCTGCTTTTCAATTTGATTGAGGTTTGTCCTATGTGAAATTTCCTAATAAGGCATAAATGACTAATTTAGGCAGGCTTATAAAAAAAAATAAACATGTAGTCAGTAGGAATTTAAGTCTTCAAAACACAAAAGGTGTACCCCATTTATGCTTGGACACGTGTCGCATGAGGTGACAATGGAGAAGATCATCAACTGTTTTAAGTTGATTAGATTTAGACAGTGACATGTGAACACATATAAAAAGATGTCAACCTGTTAAATGACACTGTCAGATGTCCCACAGTTATTTCCATAGCAGGCTATTCTTAACAGATAATGTATAGTTAGTTTTATTTCCTAAGGCTACTTTGCTGTCAGTGAGTGGGAATGTGCCAGCTCATAGAACCATGAATTAGTATTCATACCACCATAATTGAGACCTCTGAAGGGGACTGCACTTCAGAAATGTGCAGCCAAGCTATAAGTCCTTCCCATTCTCATTGTGGAGTTACTCACATGTTACCTCACAGACCATGTCAGCACACATTCTTCATTCAGTATGAGTGAAGGAAAATAGACCAAATTTGAGACCTGTTGTGCGTAATATAATTTGTCTAACCAGCCTTATTCATTCTAACTTGGTAGCTAAACATTTAGTTCAACTTCATTTTATGCTGTGTCTTTATTTTTGAATCCTAATAGGCTGTGAATCTCTTATTTTAGAATTGATTATTTTAGTGAAATATGTTGTTGTTCACCTATATCATTTTAAAAAATAAAAAAATTGACTTCATGTCAGTTGCTGACTGGCTAAGGTCAGCCAACTTATGATCAGAAGGAGCTGTATAAAGAAAATTATCTTGTTACAGATACAAAAAATGCATTGTTCTTTTTTGGTTATATTCTACCTAAGCACAATATTGTTGCAATAAAATGCACATCATAATGTACAATTCTTTGTAGTTTGCCATGGATAGTCAGTGGACCAGCCCATTGCATTCAACTGATTGGGATACAGAATCACAGCATGGACTAGGATTCATATGTCATGATTTTAGGCTGTTCAGAGTTACATGGGTGACCAAGTTGGTGCTGGATAGGTGTGAATAATAAAGTGGTCATTAATTGTATTTTAGCCTAGAGGAAAGTGTCTCTTTCATGTATTGTTAATGTTTCCTTAAGTAGGAGACACAAAGCATTAATCTACTTATCATTTCTCTTCTAGGTTTAATGGGATTGTTTGAGAAGAGACGGTTCAGGAAATTTTTAATATATGTTGCAAACTTTGATGAAAATGATCCTAAGACATTTGAAGGTGTTGACCCGAAAAAGACAACAATGAGAGATGTATATAAAAAATTTGACCTGGGCCAAGATATAATTGACTTTACAGGTCATGCACTTGCACTATATAGGACAGACGAGTGAGTAGAACCTATTACTTCACCTAGCTGCAGTCATTTTGATGATTTTGTGGGCATATTATGATGGTATTTGCATTTTTATGATCTGGAAAAATGCTACTTACTAGTTTCAAAATATATTTGGTATATATTTTTTCTTGCAACTGTTTATATTTATTGCATAAATAACAATTCACAAACCAACCCTTTTTGATCCTCAGCTACTTAGACAAGCCATGCCTTGAATCAGTCAACAGAATTAAGCTGTACAGTGAATCTTTGGCCAGATATGGCAGAAGTCCATACCTCTATCCTCTCTATGGTCTGGGAGAATTGCCGCAGGGTTTTGCAAGGTGACATATTGTTGAAATTTTCATTTAAAATGTAGATTTCTGCTCGACATATCCATTTTTAATAAATTGTTGTTTGCTACCTAATCTAGATTAAGTGCCATTTATGGAGGTACCTACATGTTAAATAAACCAATTGAAGAAATCATTATGGAAAATGGAAAAGTAATTGGAGTGAAGTCTGAAGGCGAGGTAATATTTGAAATTTGTTTTCTGTGAAGGGAAAATAAATGTATTTATCAATCATTACAATTCATTTAGCCTAAAATTTCATGTAAAGAATTTACTGAAATTCTCAACTTTGAAGTGTGATCAGTAAAATATTCATAATAGACTTGATTCCAAAAATTACTTTTGTATATTGAGTTGTAAATCATGAAGCAGCAGCAAGTTAAATCTGGGTAATTTTGACCACAGTAATATTAGACCTGCATCATTAACCCCAAAAACATTTACTACAAAGTAATGAAGCTGATTATATTTAATGTTAAATCTATCAGCAAAAAAAAAAAACAAAACACCTGTCTTAGTTATGTAGGATATGTCCTTATGTGATCGTACACTTTAAAGCATGTAGAAAGGCATTTGATTGACGTGAGCAGATTTTAGGATACTCTTCCTTTGGGAAATGAGAAAATCGTAGCTTTCTTTATGAGCTTGTGCCTAAATAAAGTGGTGTTGAGTACATTGAGTTTCTGGATGATCTTATTTTATTCATCGAACTTGTGCATGTATGGGAGAAGCTGTGACTTGTTACCAAAAAAAGCTTTTTTTTGGCATTGAGCAGCGTATTTAAAATATATATTCAGTTAATTAAAAAGAAACTGATAAGGCTACTTTTACAAAAATGAAACTAAATGAAAATTACAAAGCAGTGATTTACTAATTACTTCAGAAGTTAAGAGTACAGATTTGTACTTGTGCCAGCACGTCAGTAGTGGTGTATGATGAATCTATTTAACTGTTTTGGAATTATCTCACTGTAATATTTGTGCTGTTCTAAACAGACATATCATATACTGTCTCTCATGACAGAAACAGAAGTTAAAACAAAAACAAAACTTTTGAAGTGGATGCTTTTCCATAACTGCAGATGGATTAGTAGAAGTGTACAGATTATTATAAGCTACAAAACAGGACAGATGCAGAAAAGAAAATTAAAAATTGTTATCTAGTTCATCCTTATATTGTAAATTGCATTAGATAAATACGTCAGCACAATATAAAAATAATACTCAAATCTGTATGACTTGAGTTAAAACAGTAAAATGACTGAAGTCAAAGTATAGTAAGTCTGATATTTATTAGTAAATAACTGTTTCATTAACCAATATTTAAATGTCTTTTGTGTTGTGCTAACACAGTTTTCAAAAACAATGAATCTACTCAGCAGGATCACCCCCTTAAAAACATGTATATAGACTCCAAAAAATTGTATTTATTGTAAGTGAAATTCAATGTGCAAGAGTGCTACTGTTTTATAGAAGTGCATAACTCGGAAGTCGACATGTAACATTTTTCTTTTATTTGCCAGATTGCTCGCTGTAAACAGCTGATTTGTGATCCAAGCTATGTAAAAGACAGTGTAACCAAATCGGGGCAGGTCATTCGAGTCATCTGTATCATGAATCATCCAATCAAGAACACAAGTGATGCCAATTCATGCCAAATCATCATTCCACAAAATCAAGTTAACAGGAGATCTGGTATGTTGCATAAAGAAATATAAGTGATGTTTAAAGTCAAAGTAGAATTTACAGGGTATTTACCTAAATATCATCATTTGCTTTTGTATGTTTATTCGCTTCCTTTTTCTTTTCAATTAATTAACATTTAATGGTTTAAGTGTGTAAAAGTCCACAGTACCTTTTGTGATATAACTGGTACTACAGAGTTTGTAAATATTAATCAATAGTAGAATATTTTTTTAAATTGTCTGCTTTTTGAAAAAAGTAGATCTAGTTGAGGTTTGATTTCAGACCGAGTATGTAGTGTTGCATATATAAGCTGCTGTTGTGCACTGTGAAATTAGGTTCAGTTTTGTTTTTGTTGCAAGCTAAGATGCAAAATTAATTTAACACTACAATCTCTGAAGCCTACGAAAATATTCTTGAATTCATTCACACCTCCTCATCAGCGTCTTTTGTTTTGCATCAGCACACAATCGGCACAGGCAGCCTGCTATTCCATCCCCTACAGACAGAGCTCAGGTCAGACACAATGTTCTCCCAGCTCATCTGGGTGAGAGGTGTCTGGAATTGTAGAAGGTAAATAATATATCCTCATTTGGAATGCATACATTTCATGTGTGGTCTGTATCAATGACAATCCGTAAATGTAGGATGACAGGAAATGTGAGGCAAGAAATGTTAAACACAAAACTAAAACAGAAACTTTTTTCATGTTATAGTAACAATTGACAAAATGTTGACGTGAAGTATATAATGTGTGAAGACTGAAGTCCAAATATCAAACATTTTCACAAAAGGTATAACAAAAAAAGTGCACTTTTATTCAAGAATATAACCAAACAAAAAAAAGATTCAATTTATATGTTACTGACCATGTGTAAAAAATTGTATCAATTGATAGTTGGGCTTCAAAGTAGACTTTGCTGGTGCAGAGGTAAAGACTGCTGTCTCAAGATGGTGCAGGTTCAATCCTGGGTCCTCCTCACATTTACAGTTTTGAGTAGTGAGATGTTGTTGTTGTTATTACTATTATAAAATAAAAACATACATTTGATTCAAGTCTGTAACAGCCGGTGTAAATTTATCGTATTTGTAAAACTTAGTGCTGAAGGGATAAATGCAGACTCACAAACGCATCACAGTAGTTTCTTCTTGGTGTCTTGCTGAGCAAACTGACACTGCAGTGTCTATGGTGGATGTTATATTCATATCAACATGTCATTTGAATGATTTTTTTTTTTATTCAAGAATCCAAGAATAAAACTGAATAAAAACATTTGTTCAAACGATATGTGATATGAATGTCCTGTGTGAAGTAATATCTTTTACAAGATCTATAATTTTAAAGAAGATGTTAGTCTTACATCAAATGTATGTTTTTGTTCTATAGTATGATAATAATAATAATGGTGGCTCACATCTCAAATTGCTAAATACAGAAAAGATGCGATATTACCTTACCATTACTAAATTGTAGCTTTATCCACTGCGCCATCTGCACAGATCCATGACAGCAGCAGCTGGTTGAAAGTGAAACACATACACGTATGCAAACATCTTTTACTTTATATTGACTGATAGTTGGGTTTCAGCAACATGTCGATTGAGCAATTTAGTTATTTTTTGGTTGTATTCTTGAATAAAAGCATACTTGTTTCGTTACACCTTTTATCAAAGTGTTTCTGGGATATTTGGGCTTCGCACATCCTACACTTAGGACTTATTATTACTATAAGATTTGAAAACATTTTCTCTTTTAGCTGTGTGTTCAGCATGTCTTGCCTTGCATTTCCTCTGTCATTGTATATTTACAAACAGATAGTTTTAGACACGGATCACACATGAAATGTATGTATTTCAAATCACAGTATTTCAATACCTATATAATAGGTAATGGGGGCGGAGTGGTGGCTCTGAGGCTAAGGTATTCAGAAGGTTGCCGGTTCGAATCCCTGTCACTGCCAAAAAGAGATCCTCCTCTGCTGGGCCCTTGAGCAAGACCCTTAACCTGCCATTGCTCTAGGGGTGCTGTACAATGGCTGACCCTGCGCCCTGACTCCAAGGGTTATGCGAAAACTAACAAATTCCTAATACAAGAAATTGTATAAGGCGAAATAAAGAACAAAAAAACAAAAATAATTCCTTACAAGTGCATTGTGAAATAGCCACTTCAACACAGACTTAAACTGTGAGGATTATAGTTGGGCAATGCCTTCATCTGACTTTGTGTGTTGGGTGTAGCAGGCTGTGTTCTGCTAATCCACACATTTGCAGAATAAAAAGCGGGCTATTAGCGCAGTGAAAAGGAGCTACAAGCTTCTTGGCGTATGTCATGAAAATTTAAGGAGGTCAGGGACAACGAAAAAAATTAAAGCAGAATCTTCATGTTTAAATTATTTGTATTGTCTCAAATTTTATATTTTTTCCTTAAAGTAGATATGGTAACATTTTCAATTAAAATGGTTTGCCTTCACCCTAATCTGAAACTTACATAATTTTCAGATTTATTATGTACTACATTTTGTTGTTCCAGTATTGAATTCTCTGTGTAACTTCTGATACTTAACTGTATAGTTTAGAATACTGCATTTTATGTGTGTTTGTGTTATTTGCTTTAAGTGAATTCTCAATGTATTAGCTGAAGTGAGAAAATACTGAACTGTACACCGTATGGCACATGCTGGCTTGCCCTTATTTTTTTTATTTTCTTTGGATTCAGTGAAACTGCCACATTAACCACATGTATATCATCATTTGAAGGTTATTTTCAGAAAAGAGAATTTTTGACAGTAAAGAGAAGCATTTGATAGACAATGTAGGCATTGTCTACTTGAATAAATTAAAAGTTTGTTTCATCTGTGCCACTGCACTATTGAGTATAATCCTGTTCTTAACAATGTACTTTCTTGCATAATGTTCTGTTGTTAACTTAACAGTTAAGAGTATGTTAGCCTCGCCCTCAGCATTTCTAACCACTAAGACTGAACCACAGTAGAGTCTCCACTCAGAGGTAACAGTAGCAGGAAAACCTGAATGCTCTTCTTTTGTGCTGCAGTTGAGTCCACAAGCACACTAGTGTTGTTACATTTCTACTCAACACAGTTTGCCCTTGGATTGATTACATGCGTTACTTTCAGTTATGTTCAACATTCACAATGTAAGTGGTGGCATCAGTGCCAGAGGTGGTCTCTTGCTTGCCATTTCTCTGCTCAGTTATAATCTTAAAAATGTAAATTTTAGTCTTTAGTTTAAAGAGATTATCATGCCTTCTGTTAAAAATAAATTAAGCATTTCAGGTAAATAATTAACATACTGTACACAAAATAAGCCACATAATTGTACAAAGAGATTACTTTGAAAGACAATTTGAAATGGGCTGGAATGAAAGTAAAGCCTAGTAAGTGTCAAAGTGTTTCTATTGTTAAAAGATTTAACTCCTTTTACGGCTATTTTTTTTTTTTTTGTTTCTTTTCTCCCAGGGCTGAATATTTTTCCAAAAACTTTTAAAAAAAAAAAAAAAGCAATGGTTTAACATATCAAATCAACAAAAAATATTTACTTTTGACAAATGTTACTGTCTTGTATCTTGTATGTTGTATGAGCCTGCATACTATGATTTCACATACATGTTACACAACAAAGTCCTGCAAAGTATGATATCGCTCAAAGCAGCCAGCTGCATGCATTGCCACATTGCACTGCTTACATACAATACGTGTTGCACTGGTGTTTCCTTTTCAATTGTCTGTTGCTGCACTTTCTCACATATATCGTTAGTGTGTACTGTAGAGAGACAAGTCACCTGTTTGACATCGTGCCATGCCACTGCCACCAAGTTATCCGCCCACATGAAAACCAGATTGTCACCTCTTTTCATGTTCAGCCTGACTGGCTTCAACTGTGAAGGCATGTGTCTCCTGTTCACCCTCACTGTGCACAAGCTCCAATTCCCCTGCCGTGTAGTTCCATGAACAATTCTGGTTATGTATAAAAATTGTCCATGTACACAACATGACCTAAATGTTCATAGCCCTGAAGCAGCTCCAGTACAACCTGACTTGTCAAGGGACAGTTCTCCCTTTGAAAGAAATATTTTCCTGTATATGTAATTACTTTCAGGCAGAAACCAGTGTTTGCTTCTGCCAGTACGAAATCCTTTATGCCACACTTTGTGGGCTTGTCTGGCATATATTGATGGAAAAAAGGCGTCCCTTGTATTTTATCATAGATTCATGCACAGACAAATCACGGCCAGGCTGATAAAATTGTTTATATGTTGGTTCCACAATGTCAAGCAGGGGCTGAACTTTATACATGGGGTTATAGCCTGGCTCACCCCTTGGGATTTGCCTCTGGTTATCACAGAAGTGAATAAAACATTGCAGCGGCATAAACCTATCATGCGGTACAACCTGAACAAAGCCACCAGGGGACAAAGCACGTTTGGACCAATGCTCCCTGAAGTTCTATCGCTAGTCTAGTCCCATCTCTATTTGTAATGCCACAAAGCCCTTCATCTCGTCTTTTGTTGTGGGTTTCCACTTTGAAAAACGAGAATGCAATGCAAGTGCAGCCCGCAGTTAAAAAAATTGCTCTGCAAACCTATTTGTCTCGTCTGAAAGGCAGCCTCAGGAAAGAACAGCCTGAAATAGTCCAGCGGCCGGTAATCTGTCGTGTCCAACAGGAAGCCATGCTGTCTTGTGAAGTCCTGTAGCCAGTTTGGCTCCCATGGATCAATATCTGGGTATTCCTCCCACATGGACCTTGCTGTAGCTGAATCGGCTGCATGAATGCGCTCAGCTAAGACAGCATTGGCTGGTGTCTGATCAGCTGATGCCAGTTCCTCACTCTCTTGCTCAATCTCCTGATTACTCTCAACAAATTCAGATTCTGAAAAATCGGAGTCTGACTCTGCGATAATGCGTAAAACATGCTGGGTATTTTCTTTTCTGCACTGTCTTCGCTCCCTCGTGAGATGTTGATGCCATCTTGCCTTTGTTTACATTTGTTTGCATTTCGTAACTCATACGCACACAAGGATTAGATGCCGGGTCAGTGAGTTTAATAGTCGTCCAAGCAGAGAGGGAATGCTTGTGACTCAACCGTGAGTTTTGTCGCCATTAACAGCTGATTGTCGCCCTCAACCACTCCTGTCAACATTTGCCCTAAAAGATGAGGAAGTTACTCCCAATATTATCAATGAGCCAGTAAAAAGCCTTGGAAGGTGGTATAGTGCCACACTAAATGATGGGTAGCAGGTCTGCCAGGCAAGTTTAAAGAGTGGTGTTTGCAGTTTGGGTTGTTCCCACGGATTATGTGGCGTTTGACAATTTACAACAAAGCTATTTGCCAAGTGGAGATGTGTGAAAGGATGGTTAGTGCATATATAAAGTAATGGTTAGGAGTCCCCTGATGCACAAGCAGGCACATTTATATGACATGGGACTCTTTCTGCTACCAGTGCTCAACTTGGTAGACGAGTTTTAAGTGTTTGATTCGATTAAAGCATGGCTTAAATGAGACCCAGGGGTAACGGTGAAGCAGGCAGAAGCATATCTGTGGCTCAAAGCGGTAATGGGGCACGTGCAACATAGCAGGGCTTCTAATTAGAACACCCTTTTCAAGTAAGGTAGGTGAGGGAGATCTGGTAGGGGTTACGTAAGTGTGTCAAATGATTGGAAGCTTAATGTAGACATTAATGCAAGGTCCCAAAAGAAATGGCTATAAGTAACTTGTGGTCAGATACTGTATGATATTGTGGTCTTACAGGGAAAGAATCGTGTACTTAACTGATTTAACAGTTCCATGGGGAGTGTTAATCAAGGAAGCGCATGAAAGGAAGAGAGCGAGATATATAGGCTTGGCAGCTGACGATACCTGGAAAGGTTGGGCTGCACATGTGTGGAAATTTGAAGTAAGTTGCTGCTGCTCTGTAGCTAGATCAGTAACATCGTTGGTCAGAGAGTTTGGCTTCTCAGCAAGACAGCTTTGACAAGTGGTAAAAAAAATCTACAGTGGTGTGAAAAACTATTTGCCCCCTTCCTGATTTCTTATTCTTTTGCATGTTTGTCACACAAAATGTTTCTGATCATCAAACACATTTAACCATTAGTCAAATATAACACAAGTAAACACAAAATGCAGTTTTTAAATGATGGTTTTATTATTTAGGGAGAAAAAATCCAAACCTACATGGCCCTGTGTGAAAAAGTAATTGCCCCCTTGTTAAAAAATAACCTAACTGTGGTGTATCACACCTGAGTTCAATTTCCATAGCCACCCCCAGGCCTGATTACTGCCACACCTGTTTCAATCAAGAAATCACTTAAATAGGAGCTGCCTGACAGAGAAGTAGACCAAAAGCACCTCAAAAGCTAGACATCATGCCAAGATCCAAAGAAATTCAGGAACAAATGAGAACAGAAGTAATTGAGATCTATCAGTCTGGTAAAGGTTATAAAGCCATTTCTAAAGCTTTGGGACTCCAGCGAACCACAGTGAGAGCCATTATCCACAAATGGCAAAAACATGGAACAGTGGTGAACCTTCCCAGGAGTGGCCGGCCGACCAAAATTACCCCAAGAGCGCAGAGACGACTCATCCGAGAGGTCGCAAAAGACCCCAGGACAACGTCTAAAGAACTGCAGGCCTCACTTGCCTCAACTAAGGTCAGTGTTCACGACTCCACCATAAGAAAGAGACTGGGCATAAATGGCCTGCATGGCAGATTTCCAAGACACTAACCACTGTTAAGCAAAAAGAACATTAGGGCTCGTCTCAATTTTCCTAAGAAACATCTCAATGATTGCCAAGACTTTTGGGGAAAATACCTTGTGGACTGATGAGACAAAATTGAACTTTTGGAAGGCAAATGTCCCGTTACATCTGGCGTAAAAGGAACACAGCATTTCAGAAAAAGAACATCATACCAACAGTAAAATATGGTGGTGGTAGTGTGATGGTCTGGGGTTGTTTTGCTGCTTCAGGACCTGGAAGGCTTGCTGTGATAGATGGAACCATGAATTCTACTGTCTACCAAAAAATCCTGAAGGAGAATGTCCGGCCATCTGTTCGACAACTCAAGCTGAAGCGATCTTGGGTGCTGCAACAGGACAATGACCCAAAACACACCAGCAAATCCACCTCTGAATGGCTGAAGAAAAACAAAATGAAGACTTTGGAGTGGTCTAGTCAAAGTCCTGACCTGAATCCAATTGAGATGCTATGGCATGACCTTAAAAAGGCGGTTCATGCTAGAAAACCCTCAAATAAAGCTGAATTACAACAATTCTGCAAAGATGAGTGGGCCAAAATTCCTCCAGAGCGCTGTAAAAGACTCATTGCAAGTTATCGCAAACGCTTGATTGCAGTTATTGCTGCTAAGGGTGGCCCAACCAGTTATCAGGTTCAGGGGGCAATTACTTTTTCACACAGGGCCATGTAGGTTTGGATTTTTTCTCCCTAAATAATAAAAACCATCATTTAAAAACTGCATTTTGTGTTTACTTGTGTTATATTTGACTAATGGTTAAATGTGTTTGATGATCAGAAACATTTTGTGTGACAAACATGCAAAAGAATAAGAAATCAGGAAGGGGGCAAATAGTTTTTCACACCACTGTATGTGTGTGTTATATAAATGTATCTATTTAATTGTCCTCCTCTACCTCTCTTTCTACCCGCCTTACCTACATAGCTATCATGTTGTGAACTGTTTCCAAACTAATTTTAGGGTAAATTAACAGTAAGCCACTAAAATATCATGCAGTATTAAAAGCAACGTCATTACTTAAATTTTGTCAGTTTTTTTTGACTGAAATCTCTTTTGTGGAACATGGTTAATCATTTGACATTCTCCTTCATCAAAAAAATCTCTGTCATGCTTGATGAATGTTAATCCAGTGGACCCTTGACTTATGAACTCAATTTGTTTGCGAGGGCTGGTTGTAAGTCAAGGCTATTTTTCCCATAAGAAATAATGGAAATACCCATAATGCTTTCCGAACATTAACCTTTTCATAATAAAAAAGGGTTGTATATTGTGCATAATTTACCAAAAACATCAATAATTTTTCTAATGTACTAACCAAAAAGTTATAAAAAGTGCGTAGGCTACCAGAAACAACAATTTCATACTGTACTCGCCATTTAAGTTGACATCTTTGGCTTGCAGGAAGGGAGGAGGAGGAGAATGAAACGGAAGGTGGTAATTGTTTGGAAGGAGAGTCCCCTTCCATAAGAACATCAGGACTCTGGCTCTCTGGTGTCCTTTCTTTCTTTGGGAGAGGCTGTAGCCCACCAGGACTTGCTTCTGGCTCACTAGGTCTCAACCTTTTTGGAAATAAAAACTGGTCTAAGGTTGTCTGTTTCTGTCTTTTCTCCAACACAGTTCTGTAGTATGACATTCCATTGTCATTAAGCAAGTTAATGCAAAGATTAGCTTTTTCCTCTGTCTGGGTGGGCCTTCTCTACAAATGTTTGTAGCTCTGTCCATTTTTTCAGGATGTCCTTTATTTCTGAAGAGGAAATTTGCTGCACTGATTATTGATCCTCCCCCTTCTCTTCAGAAAGCTCCTCAGCTGCCATTCTCTGTTGCTTAGCCAGAAGTTGCTGACGTTCCTCTGTAGACAGTTCCTCTGAGTATTCCTCAACATCACCACTGTCTACCTGTAAGCCTATGGACTCAGTTATAGTGACAATGTCATCAACCCCCTGCCATTTGCCTTTTGTTTACCCACACTAATAATAGCTTTTCTCTACCTCGTCTAACACTGTTGATCGTGACTTACTAATTTGAGTAACACTTTTAGCAACACTAGCTTCTTTATACAAATCTTTTCTTTGTAAAATTGTCGAGATGGTGGATTTCGACATGCTGTACATGTTATGTTAGTGAGATCGGTTACATGAATGCTACTCTCATATTTCTGCACAATTTCGATTGTGATCACTTTCTTTACCTTTGTTACCTTCTCTTCCTTCCTTCCTACCTTAGCTTCTTTTGTAGCTTTTTTGAAGCCATTTTGATAGCAATTATCAAAATATATAAATCGCTGCACCAACCAAAATTACGTCCACAAACACACTATCTGGGCTCCAACTGATGCTTATAAATGCTCTTGGCTGTTTGTTTACAATCGCAAAAGCAGATACACATGACTGCATTCGGGTCGTAACTCAAGACATTGGTCACAATTCAAAACAAAAATTTTGGTCGTAAACCAAGTTGTTCGTATGTCAGGCCGGGCGTATATCAAGGGTCGACTATAGTGTTGATAGGAAAGAATGTATTGACCAGAAAGGCATTCATGTATAACAAGTATTCTCTAATAACAAACAAAGTGATTGAAAATATTATAGTGATTTACAGAGCTGTATTTTAGGATGTTTTCACTTTCAAAGTCAGCGAGAAAAAAGTAACCACTATCGCTACTTTTAAAGTAGGTGACATTCAACACTGAATTACAAACTGGAAGACTTAATCTCACTTTGTTTTCACAAGTATAGAAGTATGTAAATAATCAATATGTAATTCTATGAATATCAGGTTTGGTATTTATTAACAGGTATTATAATGAACTTAAGACAATGGTAAAATGCTGTGAAGTATTTACTTGTGTGAGAAATTTATCATAAAGTAATTTAATAAAAGTGTTCTTTTTGAGGGATGTTGCATTCATTTCTTAAAATAAATAATTTTAAAAGGTATTTGATATTTATATTTCAATTTGAATATTTCAGACGTAAACTGCGGCTTATAATTCCCTACACTAAATCTTAAGGATGTAATTTTGGATATCACTGTCTTTTTTGTTTTTTGGTCAGTGTGTTTTCTGTTAACGTACCCGGAGTTATTGGCCCTTTTGGCCTTTACCTGACTGGAGCATATTTAGTGTGCAAAATGCATCCAGTGGAACCTCGGGTCACAAACGTCTCTCTCTGAACACGTACAAATCGGGTTACGACCAAAAAGTTTGCCAAACTTTTGCATCTGCTCACGACCACACATTCGGGTGACAAACAAGCCAGTTTCCCTTCCGGTTCGTACGCGCCGGTGATTTCGGCACGTGTTCAGTCTCTCCCTGTACAGTACATTGTTCTCGGTCAGACGTGCATCACACAGGGGGACTTCACCTCAAAACTGTAATCTCCTCTCCACCCAGTTTCTCCTCACTTCCTTTATGCCAGAAGGTTTGACTCCTGCAATGTTACTATTCTTGGTCATTTATGGTTAGTTTTTGTATAAATTATGGATTTTTCAAATGTTCATTTTTTTCCCCTGTGCTTAAAACTCATTAAAAAAAGTGTTTACAGCTAGCGGTTCGTAAGGCAATAGCGTGAACTCCTGCAATATTAGTTTTCTCTGTTCAAGGTTATTCAATGTTTTTATGTTTAGTTTACTATTACACTGTGCATTCTATGGTATAAGTAACTGTTTTTATGCTTAAAAATCTTTAAAAAATATATATTTACATACAGCTCGTATGGTCCGGAACAGATTAATTGTATTTACATAAAATCCTATGGGGGAATTATTTCGGTTCACGACCAAATCGGGTTACATCCAGAGTTTTGGAACGAATTATGGTCGTGACCCGAGGTTCCACTGTACTTAGTTGGTGGGCACTGCGGCTTCATTTGCATAGCGCATGGCACATTGTGCTCAAGTTGTCAGTTTAGTATCCACTTTGAAACGGAGGGCTATCTGAATCCTTCATTGGTTCAGTATTTTAAACAGCTGGAGCACTAATAGTAGATTTTTGCCAAATTCTCCCATTGCAGTTCTGGCATGTTTTTTTTTTTTGTTTTTTTTTCCCCCGGCTAGCACTTTTTTAAACTAATGGGACTGTTAACAAATAGGGGGGGCAACTGTTGGGATCTGCAAAGTGCACAAAATGTATTTGAAATTTTCCATGGAGTGCTAAGCCCTATCCCCAAGCAGTCTTAAAATTGTGTATATAATTTTTGGATCCTTAGCAATTTGTTTTTGCCTAAATGTACTGAATATTCAGTATATTTACATTTTCAGTTATATATTTGACTGTTTTATTTTCATGGACTACCTTGTCTTGCCTTTACAGATATTTATGTATGCATGATTTCCTATGCACACAATGTTGCTGCCCAGGGAAAATACATTGCAATTGTCAGCACTACAGTGGAATCATCTGACCCAGAGAGGGAGATCAAGCCGGCTTTGGACCTTCTCGAGCCTATTGAACAAAAGTACTTGTTTTGTTTTCCTTTTTTCATTTTATTATTCATATCTTGGATATCCATCTCCAACATTTTTGCCCACTATTGTCAGAGCCTTGGAAATGTTCATTTTGTTGTTTTTCTTTGCAGGTTTGTCAGTATTAGTGATCAGTTTTCTCCCACTGACTTTGGAACTGAAAGCCAGGTTAGTATAGAATTTTACCTTTTAGGTTCAAATTTAATTTAGCAGGTTTATGTGGATAGTTTTAATGTAATTGAATATGTGTGATAGGTGGAAGCACTCAGTAGTTTTTCTGGTAAAGACAATATACAAATAACACCCCCCAACCCCCCTGAATTTAACTGCATTGTTTCTTGCTAGTGCAGTCTTCGTCCCAATTGATAACAGTGGCCACTTCCTTTTTTGACAGTTAGCCTACTGAAAGAGCAGCATATTGTCTGGGTGTTACTTTTTTATCACATGAGAATGTCTCAATTTCAGTTATGAAAATGATGGTTAAAGAGCTTGCTGTGAAATTTCCAAAAGTCCCGATTTGAAATATGGGGTATTGGAACAGCTTTCTCTTTTATTATGCAATTTGACAGAATAAAAGCCAATTGAACTTGGTGTCATCTGAGCACTTCAGTCATTTCCTAAAAGCACAGCTAGGTGCTTCATGCATCTGATATTCTCTTCCATCGTCTTGTATGGTGGTTTATGTTAGGAAACTTGAGATAAGCAGTAACAATGCTGACCGAACTAAGGGAAGTTTAAAAAAAAGCAGCACAGGAAATGAGGCCTGAATGGAGCCTCTTTAGAATAACTGCAGTCAAAGAACAAGCAGCAGATGAGTCAAATGTACATAAGGCTTACTTGCTACTTGTATATTTTTTTAGCTATTAATTCAAAATGTATTGTTTCAAACTGCTTTTTCCCCAAAAACACTTGATTTAACATGAATAGCTAAGAGGACAAACGTCAAAAACTGATTACAGGAGAGTGAATATATTTAGCCCTTAAGCAAACATTCTACAAGAAGTGAAACTACTTCCTAAATGGGCTAAATTTTAAGAGGAGAGGAAGTGGATTTTGTGTTCAGCTTCCGCTGGGGATGTTAACAATTTACAAAGCATGCTGTGCAGTGTGCTTGCTTTGTTTGTATCACACTTCATTATGTAACAAAATCATTAATCTTGTCATTTTACAAGAAGTGATCTTACCTGCGTGAGACTTGGGGTTTGTTATTCCAGTTACCAGCAAAAAGTAAAACCTGATGGCTTCCAAAACAATAGAGAGAGGTCCATTTTAATCCTAAAAGTAATTTTTTACACTTACCTTAATTTATTTGGCTGATGACTTTATGCAAGGAGACTTAAATGGAGCACAGATAGGTGAAGTGACTTGCTCATGGTCACACAGTGTCATTAGCGGGATTTGAACCCGTAACCTCAGGGCTTGAGGTCCAAACACTTAACCACTATGCAGCACGAGCACTGGACTTCAAACCGTGAAGTTTCAGGTTTAAATCCTGCCACTGATACTGTGTGACCATGAGAAGTTACTCATCTGCTGGTTTTAAGTATTTGAACTTCCTTCTCAATATTCTTAAATTGCTGAACCACTGTCTTTGCGTCCAGCTCCTGTGCATCTCCAGCCATGGGTTCTCTCTCGTATTTCTACATATAGATCCAGCTAAGCTTCTTCTGTGTTTTATTCTTGCCATCATGAGATGGCGAATGTGCATACCTGCAAGTGCAGAAGTCCGCCTGTTGCTGGTAATCATGCTATTCTATTAGGTCTTATTTGTCTCTTATTTTCTGCATGCAGGACACTCAAGATGAGCATCTGCGATTTTAGATCATTTGCAAAATTATTTTAAATAGTCCCAAAAAAAAAAGTCTTTTAAAAGGTTTTTGGGTGGGGGCTTAGTAGTGTGGCGAGAATGGTTCCGTTCTGTGGGAGTAGACAGCCCAGTATTAAGTGCACACATGCAGAATGCTGCTGCTGCTAGGATTCTCACTGGTGAGAGAGCTGGTGTGAGGAAAGGAAGCAGACAGATGGGAATGTGTGTGGCCAACGTTTGGGAGAGGGCCAAGGGATCGCTTCTGCTGAGTGATCAGTTAGCAGAAGGGACTGTTATGCTCAGGAATTTGTGTTGTTGCCGGGAAGAGCCTACGAAGTGTCAGTGGTGAGAAGATGGGGCACACTTTTGCTGGGTGGAGTCAGGAAAGGCAGGGGTGGGTGCAGAGCAGGGTCTGGCGGCTCTCTGCAGAATGCCTTGAGACTGGCAGCGGAGACAGGAGCCTGGATTAAAGGTTGTCTGCATCTGCTGGTGGACTTCTCCTCAGTGTGCAAGGTTCCGGAAAGGGATGAGACAAGAAGTCCGTTTTAAAGGGCACCAAGGTTCATTGTTTTTATGAACAGTTTCCTGCCGTGTTTAACCTAGTTTTTAAAGGAATATTTAATTTTTACCCTCCACTGAAAACGTTTTTTATGGGATGGTTTATTTATTGAATTTTTTGCACTGCCCAATTTTTGGACACTCTTGATTTTTGAATTGTTTTTAATAAAAGCACAGTTCACTTTTGCACCTGCCTCTTGCAATGCGTTGGGTGTTTGTGCTCATCCTGTCATGACTATCGATGGTGTCATGTTCAAGAGGGTCCTGAAACCTAAGTGGGAGCATGGAGCTGACCTGCACCGTCACATACACACTATATTAATGTTGCCCTAATGGACTGACTTTAGATCGCTGGTACTGGGACCAGTTGTGTCAAAGTGCATATGGCTGTTATGACTGTCAATGCAAGTTACTTGTAGGAAGTTTTGCCATGAGCCTAGGTAAGGGGAGAGAGATACAATTGTGGTCATAAGTGTACATACACCATGGCTAAAAACTTGCAAACTCAAAAACATTAACAAACAATTCTTGTGCTAACTCAATTAGTGTATGTTTGATCTCCGTAAATTTTTGACCCACTGAAAATCTGGCATAGTGGTTATAAGCTGAAATAAACGTGTCTTTTATTCATTATTGTGGAGAAAACCTCTTAGCGAAATTAAGTAGATGCTCTAACTTAATACACACATTGTTTGGTTTCATGGCATGTGTGGAGTTGAAGAACTGAGTTTGAATGTTTTTAGCCAAGGTGTATGTAAACTTGTGACCGTAACTGTAAGCTAACAAAACGGAGGTGCTGGAATAACAGGGTAGTTAACTGTAATCATTATTGCCATATTATTTAAGTACTACTTTCTTTTGGTTAGTACATCTAAAAATGCATTTCTTGGTCACTAAGGTCCTATTGACGGGTGAAGGTGGTCCTAGTAAATGTGTGTTAAAAAAAGTAGAGAAAACAGATCACAACATAAGGGTTGTGAAGAATGGAGGGACTGGGTCACTGTCAGCAGCTTACAAAGTGAATTGCAGGATATGGCCTTTAACTTCTATTAGAAGTTGATTATGAGTTATTAGTTACATTTACCTAAACTAAGATAATTTCAGTTTGGATTATTTTTCCTCAGATTTTCATTTCCCGTTCTTATGATGCCACAACTCACTTTGAGACAACCTGTGATGACATCAAAGATATCTACAAAAGGATGACCGGCTCAGAGTTTGACTTTGAAGAGATGAAACGCAAGAAGACTGACATCTTTGGGGAGACAGAGCAGTAAGAGGCTCCCAATCACAACTGCAGATCCTAACCTAAATGATGATGGCTGATTACAATGCCTTGTGCCCATTAAGGAAATTACTGAACACTGCATACATTTACTTTGTGGGGGCCTGCTTTTTCTAATCTCATGTTGACAAGTATTGCACTGATTCTAGGTTAATGTCCATTATTTTCCTGACATCATGTATATATGACCGATGTGGGTACTGCCCAAAATGCCAAATTCCACAATGTTTTATTTAATTTACATTGTGGCCATTTAGTTTATTTGCAGAGGTAAAGGAAAAAAATGCTTTTTATGTTTTAATAATAACATGGTATGTACAATATCATTGTTGACATAGGACAACCTTAATGCAAGTGAAAATATTTTTGGTTAGTAATACATGGTCCTTTATTGTATAAAGAATTTTGCAAATGTGATAACTGAAAACAGAGTGGGGAAAAATCCTGGTTGAAATGTCTTGAAATATATCTAAAAATCAGTGATTATCGGACCCAGTTTGCCATGGCCTGACATACGATTGCCAAATAAAGTATTTAGCCAAAAGCGTGGACACAGCATGAACGTGAGAGCCCACTCACATCCATCATCTTTTGGGAGTGGAACAACAGCAACAACAACAGCAGCAGCAGGCACAGTGTGGCTGCACTCAGTGTATGGACCAAAGTGCTGTGGCAAAGGAACAAAATGAGATGTTTTTAAAGGCTCTCTGATTTCTATACTGCAAAGTAAAGTCAGTCTTAAAAACTTGTTGTGTGTTTCCTTAATGTTTGTGTGGAATGACTTTAGGATGAATTACTTCACATTTCTGACTCTCTGACAAGGCCATCTTTACAATTCAGCCTTCTTTGGTTAAAGTGGATGACTACCAGGTATTTAATGACAAATATTTTTCTGACTTCACTGTCCAGCATAATGTTTCATATTGTTCTGTTTATCGGTGTTTGCTTCTTTTTTTGTTTTGTTTATTCCATTCTGGTTCCTCTACCCATGTTTTAACATTAGGCCAGAGCAGAACCAAAAAAAGTTGACAATCACTTCTGTAGCCTTACTGGGCCACCACTTGATTTTAATGGTACAGAGAGAAAAATACAACAGCAACAACTGGAAGACAGTAAAATGTGCCCAAAGAATTGCATTTATTGTGACAGCTTGAAAATGCAAGCACTGATACTATCAATAGTAACTGATAATTGACAACTCGACACTACCTGAAACAAAGATTTATTTGTATGTTCAATGGACTAACATTTAATTGAAATGATAAACTCAATGCCTTAGCCTGTAATTGATGTCATGGGATTCCACCAGGAGTTTTGTTTTCCTGCTGTTTCATTTGCAGTATTTATGCTGCTTAAACAAGAGGTTGCAGTACCTTGGGCCATTTGCTGTTAGCTGTAGAAATGGACAAGCCTCTGCTGATGGGGGACAAGTCAAGTGTAGAGTCTTTGATGTTATAACTGCCACTTGGGTTACTTCGTATTACTGGTTAGATAGAGCTATGCCCTGAGATAAAAGGTAGAGGACCACCATCATCATACTTGTTGCTACAGGCATTTACTGTACCTAATCAGCAAAATGACTTGTGCACAGATGCCAGGGCATTTGCACAATGGAGATAAGTGCAGGTGACAATGTCCAGTTGTCCAAATCGGTGTGTCTTCCTTGTTAAACCATTGGCCCTCTGAAAGAAGAGTGTTCATTTCAGGATGACTCAACCAAATCAAAATGTACTCAAATTAATGAAACTTGTAGCTGTGGTTTAATGTTAAGGTTAAATTTTTAATAATTAGGGCTAAGAACCAGAGACCTTCATCCATCTAATAAAGGTAGATGTAGAGATGATAAATGAGGAACTGTGACTTAAGTTCTTTACTAGGAGAGCTGAAAAACATAAAAAATAAATGATACAAAACAGATGGTAGAATTCTCACACAATACACATTTCTTCTTTCGGCTGCTCCAGTTAGGGGTTGCCACAGCGGATCATCTTCCATATCATCCTGTCTTCTGCATCTTGTTCTGTTACACCCATCACCTGCATGTCCTCTCTCATCACATCCATAAACCACCTCTTAGGCCTTCCTCTTTTCCTCTTCCCTGGCAGCTCTATCCTTAACGTCCTTCTCCCAATATACCCAGTATCTCTCCTTTGCACATGTCCAAACCAACACAATCTCGCCTCTCTGACTTTGTCTCTTAGCCATCCAACTTGAGCTGACCCTCTAATGTACTCATTTCTAATCCTGTTCATCCTCATCACACCCAATGCAAATCTGAGCATCTTTAACTCTGCCACCTCCAGCTCTGTCTCCTGCTTTCTCGTCAGTGCCACCGTCTCCAACCCGTAGCTGGTCTCACTACTGTCCTGTAGACCTTCCCTTTCACTCTTGCTGATACCCGTCTGTCACAGATCACTCCTGGCACTCTTCTCCACCCTGCCTGCACTCTTTTTTTTTTTTTAAACTCATCTACTGTACCTTCGCCATCTCAACTCCCTGCATCCTCACCATTCCTCTGACCTCCATCTCATTTACACACATGTATTCTGTCTTGTTCCTACTGACCTTCATTCCTCTCTATAGAGCATATCTCCACCTCTCCAGGGTCTCCACAACCTGCTCCCTACTATCACTACAGATCACAGTGTCATCAGCAAACATCATAGTCCACGGGGACTCCTGTCTAATCTCGTCTGTCAACCTGTCCATCACCATTGCAAATAAGAAAGGACTCTGAGCCAATCCCTGATGTAATCCCACCTCCACCATAGTGACCATATTTAAGTCCTCATTCGAATTTGCACCATGTTTGCTATTCAATGAATCTTTGTTTGCAGGGAAAAATGTAGTGCAAATCCAGGTCTATTGGCTTGATTAGTTAAAATCGTCAGACAAAGAAGGCAGCAAGGAGAGTTTACTAATGATCAGTGTGACTGTGGCCCGAGAGCCTGGCCTTGTCCTAGCTCCAAAAGGGTTAAAGCATCCCTCAGAAAAGAAAGCTGAGGGTGACTGCTGTCAGTAAAGTCACCAAATGCCTCGAAACAGCAAAGACAGCATCTTCTGGCTCCAGATGAAGACAAATAAAATTAGTTAAAAACTTGACTTTTTTTAAGGTTACATAGGAAATTGTTTAGTTAATTTAATGCAGAATAGTACAATTCAAAATTAACAAAAAATATATTTTCAGAAAGAATGCCTATGAAAGGTGAACATGTGCACATTGACTTGCACAAGATGGTACAAGTGCTCCCATACAGTACTGTGACGCTATATGTACATTTCACAGGCTGGCCTTTTTCCCCCCAATCTTCTGCCATAGGCATGGAGAAATACTACTGGACAGAAAGGTTTTGCGTTCATTTGACCACAGACTTAAAACAAATCCACTAGCAGGTATCTAAAATGTCAGTTTGACTATTAGAATGAGCAGATCCAGACTACTTTTATCCACACAGATACCTAAGTCTAAAGTGACAACTGTATACTGTCATGTTATGTGACATCACTGAAACTGTGGTGTGTCAAAGTCAAAAAGAAGCCCAGCAAAACAGGCTTGAGCTTTATGCTAAACTGCAAGATGTAATTGTCAAGAGAATTAAACAGCCACATTCTAGCCTTGGTTTAGATTCACTTGTTGTTCACACCATGATCATGTACCCAGTGACAGCCTTCACAAACACCATTGCTGCTTGACTCCAGGAATTACTAGGGTGCATGAAGTACGAACAGACAAGATCAATTTCTTGTTATAATGCAGGTCATTCAAGCTTAGTTTCAGGGAAGAAAGACACAGCTCTGCACTCACAAGTTTAAATTCCAAGTCCCGGTCATGTTTGCCGAATCCACATGCTTATCTCATGTCGAACTCATACACACCATATGGATATTAATTAAACACAACTGATCCATGTGGGTGTGACCTGTGGTGGACAGTTGGCTCCTGTCTTATGCACGATGGTGCTTGTATTGGCTACAGTCCTCTAGTTTGGTAACTGAATGAATTAACAGTTATTCAATTAAGTTTTCTTTATAAGCTTTGATCAAATGAAAGATTCACTTTGACCAACCGCAACAGCATAATCCAATAAAGGCAGGCTTTAGGTCTGATCCTAGTTTTTTAGCTCAATAGGCAGCAGACTTAACCGATTGTGCTCTTTCGATACCCCTCTTTCCTCTCTGGCTTTGCTTTGTCACTACACATCTGGTGACCAGGTAATTTTGCTTCTAGTAATATGTCTTCCTAGGGTCCCACAGGTCCAAACTAAAGACTTTTGCTGACACTAGATATCAAAAATCATGTAATTCAAGTTTGAAGGTGATTGGCAAAGAACATGACGAGCATGTAAAGCCATGTAATAGAAGGTTGCATGTGCATTAAAGGGTACTCTAAAGAGAAAAGTCTTTACAAAAGCACTACCCACTGCTGGCTCTGCACAAAGGGAAGAACACAGCCATCAGTGAGAAACACTTCTGTAGGTAACCCTAGGAGTCGGTGCAGTACTCTAAAGGTATGAAATATTACTCAGACGAGGTAACGGGTGACTTCTCTAAGACCAAAATTCCGTTAACTCTATGCAGGCCTTCTGCATGGCGATGTGTCACTTTTGAAATGACCCCCAAGGCTGTATGTAACATTTGCACCAGAAAATAATCTAGCCTGCTGCCTCCATCTGTAAAGAATGCACTGCTGATCAAGAAAGCCACATCCTGACTCATGGTAGCTGTTGTGTGTGGGGGGATTTTTTTTTTTGTTTTAAATAAGTAACACCTGTGCATAAGAAAGTGCACTTAGAGTGGCCTGAGCTCAGGCTCAACTTTCCGGTGGCTCATTTGTTTATATGCAATCTGTATGCTCCTGCTTGGTTCTTAGATTACTCAACTGTGATTTTAGCTTTACTAATTTATGTACCAAATCAGCCTATCTGGGTGGAAATCATTTGCTAATTATCTGAAAAAAACTTGCTCCTTAGCTGTATGAAAAAAGTTCTTGGGGGAAATTAAATGATGATGCTTGTTATCCTTTGTGTTGGTGGAATGAAGTGTTTCTGTGCTGCTTGACAAGGGAGTGTTTACAACTGTGAACAGCTCCCTTTTCTCAGCACAAGTGGAAGAATAGCTGTCGGTCACAAAGAAACTACAACTGGCCAGCACGTGTGTACACAAGCATCTATGAAGTAACTTGAGCCTAAAGCAACACTCACAAGGGACGACAATGGTCCACTCAGACACAGGAGTCTGTACTCAGATTTCCCAACTCACTTACTGCAAAAAAAAAAAATGCTGAGTGGAAAGGGGTTGAATGAAAAGACCCTTCGTTAAACTGGGTTGGCATCCCCCATTGCCTATCTTTGGGGGCAAAAAAAGGGGGGGTAAATACCAGTGCTAATTTCAAAATGGTTTTATTTTACAATTTCGTACAACATCCTGTCATCCTAACAGTAAATACATTTTAGATGTACAAAATGGAGTCATTAAATAGTTAATTGTACACTATACAAAATACACAAAACTAGAATTCAGTATTTTACAAAGCATCCTAAACAGCCACCTGTACTATAAATATAACTTACTCAGAAACTACTAAACATGTTTTATTGTCACAGTAAAATGTTACATATTTGTAAAAGTAAAGGTGAGGTGTATATGTTTTAGCAGTAGCAGCCAACCATTGATAAGTAAAAACAGTAAGACTCTCCACATAAAGAGATTCAAGTCCCACAGAGGGGGACATTACACTGTGCTTTGGAGTTTCACACAATTCTGAAATGCTGAAGGGCAGACAGTGATGCCTTACTGGAATCAGAGCCTGAAAAAGTGTCAAAAACATGTTTATACACTCTTAAGGTACTCTTGTTCCACTTGTATTCAAATAATTACAACTATACATACATTTTAAGAATCCCATGTTTTCTAAATGCGCACTACACTGTGCTTTATTTTTTTGGACCCCTTCAAAAAAGATTTAGCCATGTGAATTTGTGTTTATAACAGACATCTCACATTTTGTTAAAATATACATGGTACTTCAAAACTAATAAAAAAACATAAATACTGTTTCTGTCATATACTGATTATTTAATTTTTTCTCAACTGAAAAATTATCATAAATACACTAAATACAGGAATAACATACAGCTTAATCTGAACAATTAAAAAAAATCCACATTTAAATCAAAGCAGTGCTCTTGTCACTTTCTATGAATGCCTCATACAGCCTCGTCAAACTTACATAATTTAGACAATGCACAAGTGGAGCAGAAAGGACAACGAATTACACATACTGTACCGTTTCAACAAAATGATTCCATCTTGCCTGAAGAAGGGTCCCGATTTGCCTCAAAAGCTTTCATATTGTCAACTTTTTAATTAACCAATAAAAGGTGTCATTTGGCTTGGCTTTTCTCAACAAAATGGGTAAAACAGAAGTGACCAGCATGAAAGTCAACCATCCCCTCTTGTAAGTCACGCCATTCTGACTGTGCTCGTTTACCTAACACACAAGTGTATTTGCATAAAATAATTTACCTTTACTTTTTTTTAAATTGTGCAAAAAATGTATTTTTGTCCAATGTTAAAATTCCACTTTTTTCAAAGCGTTCATCTGGTGTATCTGAAAAAGAAAGCAAATCATATCAGAACCTACATTTATATGGAATTCTCTATCCTTCCTTAAATTAACATAAGTTTCTATTTACATTACTTTGACCTGCTAATTCTCAGCAATAACACTTTCATTTTTACTGGCAGAAACAAAACAAAACTAGAGAAAGCACATTTTATAAGTAATTTTTATAATATAAATGACATCACCATAAATATCATTTATACATATATCATTGTGTATCAGTCACACAATATTGTTCAAAACATTCTGTAATAGCAAGAAGAGTCAATATGAAGTAAACTACACCAAGATACTGGAGGATCTGCGTCATCATAAACTAAGCACAACATCGTCAAATATTGCTAAAAGAGTTTTGGAGAGTTCTTCGTAAACTGAATTAGATTTTTCCTAATAGTAAATACACCAGGACTGACTTCCTTCTCCCAATATATGTTAGGTAGGCTAACATTTTTCCAGCTGAGCAGACTACATTTATGCACCAGGTGTGTAGTACACGTTATCTTAACTAGCTATATAATAAGCAGTAGCTTTCTTGCACAAGAATAATAATCAAAAATAACAGTCATGCAATTCAGTATGCAGTCAGGGCAACAATAACACCCTGAAAATTATTAAATGCAAACAGAGGTGAAAAAAGCACACTATTTACAAAATATTTACAAAGTCTGCACCTTCTGGAGCTCTGTAGTAAGATAACCAAGAACAAAAAGAAAACACAAACCAAAAACAGAAGAATCAAATATTTAAAACAAGTACACAGCTCATCACCCTCTCCTCTCCAGTGACTGCTTCCACTCCACTATATAAATTGGAGGTTTTCACAAAGCATCTTTCGCTATCTTTTCTGCTCTGAAATTATCTACAGTAAGGATCTACCAAAAGATGACTAATAGAATCTGTGATGGCATTTTACATTGCCACAGGTTCTCATTAACCAGTGCCCATGGACATGCTAGAGTCTATCCAATTTTTAAACGTAGCGATGGTCCAATAGGACCTTACTGGATGTATTAAAAACTTTTCTCAAGTGCATACAAATGAGGTATCTCTGCTTTGAATCTGTCCCTAACATGCCAGGCCTTACTTCTCTGCTTATACATGTATGCCAGCAACCTATATGCTCCCTGCTTCATAACAGCAAACCCACTGGGATGATGGTATCATGTCTGGCAGCATGTCATAGACCTCCAGCAAAATGCACACTATGGGACTGACCAGTGCCAAAGCTTTTGCATGCTGTTATGCAAGCACTTTACTGGACTGAAGTTAATATCCATGTACAAACCTTCGTTATATAAAAAAAGGCAAGTGCACCCATTAAATATTTATAAAAAGTGTATAAGCTGTACCCAGTTACTATTTTTAAACTGTATGACAAATCTTCTTTACTATGACTCAACTCGTCACACCCTGTAATTGCACGCGCGACACCTTAGCTTTAAAAGAACTCCTACTTTCCCATCATATTGTGATCATTATTTTTTTTAATATTTTTATTAATTTTATTGCAATCCATTCAAATCAATCAAGTTTTTACAAAAAGAAAAATTGAGTTAAGGACAAATCGAACCCCACCCCTAAAAGAGAGAGAGAGCGCAAGGCAAACGGTGTGAAATTTAAGGCTTGTAACCATACCTAAATTAATAAATTCTCTGTGCTTTATGAACTTATTTTAAAATATTACTGATTAGATCCTGCCATGTTTTGAAAAAAGTCTGTACAGATCCTCTACCTGAGTATTTGATTTTTTCCAATTTCAAATAGTATAACACATCAGTTTCCCACTGATTTAAAAGAGGAGAGTCTGGGTTCTTCCAGTTTATCAGAATAAGTCTGCGTGCCAAAAGTGTAGTGAATGCAATCACAATTTGTTTGTCTTTCTCCACTTTAAACCCATCTGGAAGAACACCAAACACAGCTGTTAATGGGTTAGGAGGGATTGTGACTCCAAGGCTGTCTGAAAGGTAATTAAAAATTTTGGTCCAGAATGATGTTAATTTGGTGCAGGCCCAGAACATGTGACCCAGTGAGGCTGGGACTTGGTTGCAGCGTTCGCAGGTTGGATCTTGCCCTGGAAACATTTTGGAGGGTTTTAGATAAGACAGATGTGCTCGATATATAATTCTGAGTTGTATAATTGTATACTTTGCGCATATGGAGCTCGAATGGATTCTCTGCATTGCTACTTTCCACTCCTTTTCTGATATATTAATTGAGAGATCTTTCTCCCAGTGTCTTCTTGGATCTTTGAAAGGGAGGGATTGTAAAATGACTTTATATATTGTAGAGATGGAGTCTAAGTCCTTGAGATTGAGCAATATTTTTTCCAGCATGGATGAGGGTGCAAGATGAGGAAAATCGGTAAGGTTCTGTTTAACAAAGTTCCTGATTTGAAGATAGTGAAAGAAATGTGTAGCTAGAATGTTAAATTTGGAATGTAATTGTTCATAGGATGCAAAGAAATTGTCTATATAAAGATCTCTAAGCAAGTTAATTCCTAATTTTTTCCAGATATTAAAAACTGCATATGTTTGCAAAGGATGAAAGAGGTGATTCTCTTGCAGAGGTGCCACAGATAGAAGCTTCTCCGTCTTAAAATGCTTTCTACATTGTTTCCATATTCTAAGTGAGTGAAGCACAATTGGGTTATTAATATATTGCTGATAATGTGGTGTTTATTGGAGCACAGAGCAGGGAATACAAAGAAGTACTGCAGAATTTTACTTCTATTGTGGACCAAGCCTGTATATGTTCTTCTATTTGTGTCCAGGTTCTTATCGCCTGTATATTTGCTGCCCAGTAATAAAACTGGAAGTTAGGTAGAGCCATGCCGCCTTCTGCCTTTTGTCTTTGTAGGGTCGCTCTTTGGATGTGTGGATGTTTTGAATTCCAAATAAATGAGGTTACTGTTGAATCTAATTGCTTAAAGAATGATTTATTAATGTATATTGGAATGTTTTGGAATAAAAAAGGAGCTTAGGAAGAATATTCAAGAAGTGCGCAACGCAATCTCAGTATTCACCAACGTGAACGGAGATAGAATCGTCGACCACAAAAATATAATGCACACTTTCAGAGACTGCTATAAATCCCTATATACTACTGAGTTTAAAGAAGACAACACACAATCTAATGCATTTCTGGATACATTACAAATACCACAAATAGACACTTTTAGTGGAGAGGAACTTGATAAACCTCTGGCATTATCAGAATTACTAGATGCTATAAAGTCACTCCAAGGCGGGAAAGCAGCAGGCCCTGATGGCTACCCTACAGAATTTTACAAGAAATTCTCCGCTCAGCTAGCTCCCCTCCTATTAGCAACATTTACAGAAGCCAGAGATAACCAAACTCTCCCTCAAACTTTTCGCCAAGCACTAATCACCGTTTTTCTAAAACAAAATAAGGACTTATTACAATGTGCATCATACAGACCAATTTCACTTCTGAATAATGACGATAAAATACTCTAAAATCATAGCTAGAAGAATGGAGAAAGTGCTCCCCTCGGTAATATCACAAGATCAAACTGGATTTATTAGGGGCCGACACTTATCTTCAAATCTTCAACGCCTGTTTAATGTAATATACTCGCCAACTAAATCAAACACACCAGAAATATTATCATCATTGGATGCAGAAAAAGCATTTGACATGATTGAATGGAAATACCTTTTCACTACATTGGAGAAGTTTGGGTTTGGCCTGAACATTTGGGCATGGATCAAATTACTGTATACTAACCCAGAAGCTTCAGTTTGCATCAACAACACACTACTTTAAACTAGAACGCGGTACTAGACAAGGAGGCCCCTTGTCACCGCCTCTGTTTGCAATTGCCATTGAACCACTGGCAATACATTGTCAAAATACTGATCAGATAAAGGGGATTATCAGAGAACGACTGGAACAGAAAATTTCATTACATGCAGATGATATGGTACTGTATATATCAGACCCAGAAATTTCTGTACCTGCATTCTTAATAGCACTCACAGAATTTCATAAGATCTCTGGTCTCAGAATTAATCTGAATAAAAAAGTGTACTCTTTTCAGTGAATTCTCAAGCATATAATATTAGATTAGACACCCTACCTTTTATCACTGCAGAACAGTTTAAATACCTAGGGGTAAACATCACAAGTAAACATAAAGCTCTTTATCAACAAAATTTCGCCGTCTGCATGGAAAAAATTAAGCAAGACTTGCATAAATGGTCAACCCTTCATCTCACACTAGCTGGAAGAATTAACACTATCATACTGTGATTAAGTGCTCATGAGGGATGACAAGTATTGTTTTATCAGTCTCCTACTTTGACAAGTGGCAGCAGGAAGGACCAGTTACATATACACTGTCATTTGCTACTGTATTATGATGGGCAGGCTACTTTGGCCTGCAAGGAGGCTAGCCCAAGAATTCCCAAGAACATTCCTGACCAGTAAAGTGGTTTTGGGTACAACTCCAAAAGTAGTACATGGCCAGGGCTAAAAAGCTCTTTGGGTCTACTCCTTCAGTGAAACTAGAAATTAGGATGGAGGTCAAAGGTTCAACTGCTGGGTAAAATTTATACCTAAAAGATTTGTGCCATGAGAGCTGTTAAGCGTCAGCTAAAGCCTCTTACTAGAAGAAATGGTTTATTAGTTCAAATTAGAGCTGCAACAACTAATCAACATCACCTACAATGATCGATTACTACTACTTTCATTGATTAGTTGATTACATCATTAGGTTTAATATGTTGTGACACGTAACTGTCACTACTTCTCTCATCTGTGAACGCAAGTTGCAGAAAAGACAGTGCAACCTAAAATTTTCAAGGTTTGGGAACACAATACCCTGAACGCAGAAAAAAAGGTCACAGGATGCAAAATGTGTAGGTCTGACTTCGTATGGTATGACAGCACATTGAAGATGCACAAGCATTTGAACAGGAAAGTTACTGTTACAGGTTTTGTGAAGGTGTCAAAAAGTGACACACAACAATGTTTTGGGTGACATGCCAGTGTTCACCAAGACCTGATTTACCAAAGAAACTATAGGAGATAACAAAAACATAACACCCTGAACCACCCAGAACTTAAAATGGATCCTCACCATCTGTATCAACACATCATTTGTCATCACAGCAGCCACAGAGTTCAGTTGGAGTCTAACTGGTGCACCAGAAGCTCATTTTCATGGTGCAAGTGAGATTTCTGCATCTGCAGTCTTCAAAATGAACTCACTGTCAGCATTTGTGTGAAATCTGCCTTTACATTTGTTGCTCATGTGATGTGCATTGAATTATTTTGCGCCAGGAACCAGTTCAACAACTAAAGATGCTCTGAACTGCACAATGAAAAAAAAATTATGCAATAACTCTTATTTTATATGTATCACATATGTATGTGAAGATACCATGTACATACTATCTATCAATCCATCCATTATCCAACCCGCTATATCCTAACTACAGGGTCATGGGGGTCTGCTGGAGCCAATCCCAGCCAACACAGGGCGCAAGGCAGGAAGCAAACCCCAGGCAGGGTGCCAGCCCACCGCAGGGCGCACGCACACACCCAGACACTAGGGACAACTTAGGATCGCCTGCATGTCTTTGGACTGTGGGAGGAAACCGGAGCACCCAGAGGAAACCCACGCAGGCACGGGGAGAACATGCAAACTCCACGCAGGGGGGACCCGGGATGCAAACCCAGGTCTCCTAACTACGAGGCAGCAATGCTACCCACTGCACCACCGTGCTGCCCTGTACATACTATGCTCGCTGTATTTTCGCATACATATGGGATACTTATGAGATAAGAATTATCCCATTTTTATTTTTTTTCATTGTGCGGTTCAGATCTTCCCTAAACAGCACTGCTGCAGAGGTTAGGAAGTTATTAACCTCAAAGACTATTTCAGTATACGGTCTCTATCATAGAGTCTGCAAAGGACAGTGTCGACATTGTCTACTCTCTGTGGTTAAACTTCTGCAAAGGGCAAGTAGTCTGCATTTCTAAGTGTGTGCTATTTTACATTTCTCCCAACTGTCCCTTTTAATCCCCCACAAAGTACCTTCTTTCAATTTCAGACTTATCTATTAAAAATCAGCAACAAAAAAAAAACTCATTAACTGATGTCAAATCAAATGCAATGTGTTCCATATTTTTTTCAGTTCAATTCAAAATCATTGTTAAAAGTAGGGTAATTTTTTTAGTACACTATTTTAAGCCCAATTATCAGCGCACATATAATATTTTCTATTGTAAATAGAAATAATTTTTCTTCAACTTTTAAAATACATAGCGCCACACATGATTGGGCTGTATTTTTTTTTTTTAAATAAACGAATATGTAAAGAATTGTTTCACTTTTGTTTAGCGGGGGCAACACACCAGCAGAACCAAGTCTGGCATTTTCAGAATTTTTGAAACGCCAATCCCAAAGTTCGCCATCACTGGAATAAGACTTGCTGTCATCCTTTGTAAGCTAAATGTCACTTCAGCATTATGTGATACAGATATATGAACACAATGTGTGCTAGACTAGGCATAATGACATGACTTTCATCTTGAAATGAGGAATAATTTGAGTCATAGTCCATCCCTCTACAATGCATTATCAATTAAAACACTAGCACATGCTACAGAGTTTTATAAGTGACTAAAAATATGTGCCATTAGCTACTAGCTAGTACACGTTCAGATTTTCACTTGAGATATTTGGATGGTTTTTTTGTGCCACTCTGTTAAATTATAATACTGCGTTCCAAGCTTGCATTCACGTGTAATGTTAGCATGTGTATGCTTACAAAAAATGGCTGCAAACTAAATTTAATTATCAGTCCAACAGAAAACTATTTTTCATTCTCATGTGCAAAGGAAATCAAAAATTCAGTGACAGCGCAACAGTGAATCCAACAGCACATCAACCACGACTGAAAGGCATATCTCTCATTCTGAGTCAAAAGGTAGGAGTGAGGTGGAAAAGTGAAAATTCCAGACTAGTTGGCTATTGGAATTTAACTGGCTTTTATACAGTCTAGAGGAAAATGCAATTATGTGCAACTGCTGCTGCAGCAAGTCTAGTTTAGCTGGTAAACATATTTTATGGCAGGATCACACAGTTTCAAAACGTGAAAATCTAACAGCACACTCCAGATAGCAAATGACAAGCGACAGGTTATGACAGTGTATTGGGTAAAAGCAAAGGTACCAAAGAATCTGCGGTGGTAAAAGTTTTCCAGACACAAAAAAGACAAATAGTGATGCAAAAAAAAAAAACTTTCAGTTAAAATAACTTGGAAGATTACATAGCAAAGGGAGAACTGAGTTCCACACACATGAAACCACTTTCTTTGCTGCAAAAGGAAAATAGTCTGGACATTTCTGTAGAATATGACAACTAATTTCAAACAATTCCTGCAGACTTAAAAAAAAAAAAAAATAATTTAGTCATGATGGTGCAACAAATTCTTCTGTAGTGGAATATTGTGGTGATCAGATATTTGCATGATGATTTGCCAGTAAAACTTCTCACTTACAGAAACTGAAAAAAAACTTAAATTGCGTGTGTAATTTTCAAGTATATGTTTAGTTTGATTTTCTATGCATAAGCCAAATTTCAAAGTTCAGTTAATTTATTGAAAACGGTTGTGTTTTTAAGGAAAATGTGTGTGCTTTTGTGTGTGTGTGCAGAAGTGCCAGGAGTGCTACCAAGTGTTTATTTCTATTTATTATTGTTTATTTTCAATGTATTATATAAATGTTGTATAAAAACCTATATTTTGTTTAAAATATCTACAGGTATGTCATTTAAAAAAATTAATTTCTGAAAATGTTATACAAATCTGTTTATTTGGGTGAAAAGTTCTATTTTATGAACTTTGTGTTTAATTTCAAATGTTTTTTTTACTCAATCAAACAAATCAATTAATCAACAAAATAATCAGATTAATCGATTATCAAAATAATCATTAGTTGTAGCTCTAGTTACAGTAAAACTAGGACCATGTGATTAAATACAGGGAGGCATTACATAGGACAAAGATTGCTTGCTATCCAAGTTTAATTTTAGACAGCCAGAATAATTCATAGGCTTTGTTTTCAATCATCTACCGATTGCGTTCACCATCTTGTAACTAGGTTTCTGATCTACAGAGTTCTACTGTATAACGAATTTATTGAGTTTTCCCAGGGCAAGGTAAAAATCTATATATTCAGAGGTCCGATCCAGTGTTGACAACTAATCAGCTGCCATTCATTTTCACAAGTGGAAGAGAAATTAATTGCTGAGCTTTTGGCCACATCTAGATATTGTTTTTGTATTCTTGATCCTATACCTGCATTTTTGGTAAAGGCTTGCTGTTCATTGATAACTAAAATTATTAATGGGTCTCTCTTCACTGGTTCTCTTCTTGCTTGATTGACAACTGCAGTGATTACTCCAGTACATAAAAGCCTGGACAAAATCCCTTGGACTATAGCAACTTCTGACCTATATCAAAGTTGCCATTGTTATCAAACTTACTTTAATGTTTGGTTGTGAGACAACTACAAGCTCAATTTTCTAATAATAATTGGTGTAAGGAATTTCAATCTGGTTTTAGGTCAAAATACGGAGACTGCACTTGTTAAAATAACTAATGAGTTATTGGTGGCTTTAACGCTGGATATCATAATATTCTTATTTATTAGATCTCTCTGCTGCATTTGGATTGGCTGGAAAATCTAATTGGTGTCACTAACCAGCACTGTCCTGGTTCAAATCTTACCTTTGTTATCAGAAACAGTTTGATTTTATTGATAAGTGGATGTCATGCGAACAGTACAGTGGTGTAGTGCTACAAATATACCTGTATTTTTCCCATTTTATCTTTGTGCGTGATGCATTGATCAGGCTGCCTTTTCAACTATAGTGTGCTCCTGCTAGACTACTTCAAGCATCTTCTGCTGTGAATATGAGTGCCTGGCAGCTTTCTTGTGAAGGGTGTGAGAATATAAAAAAAAAAAAACTGTCAGCTGAAGTTTGGTGCTCTGAGAAAACTTCTACAAATATTTGTAGTTAATCGATAAGTTTATTTACATCAATGAATTGTCCAGCCAATCAGCACTAATGTGGAGTTTGTGATATTTACAATTTGACTTGCTCATTAAATATTACTCTTCAGTAAGTGTTATTAACCAGTTAATGTTTCCTCCAAGTACTCATGCAAACATAAATCTCAATATAGCAAATGTCAAAAACCAGCCTATTGTAACTACATTGAGGGAACCACACTGCTTCAAGTGAAATTCTGAATCCATGAAAATAATTGTGCTTCATAATATTTCAATAAATTACTGAGCCATAAACAAAGAATAAAAATAAAGCCTCAAACATCCACTACTGCCATGTTGTTAGCTTTACAAAGAGAAAAAATATATAAATGTGTTTAAAATATTAAACAGCAAACTACTTTAAAGTAGTATTTTTAATTTAGGTATTTATTATATCTATGTACTGTATGTCTTCTTATTAGTAAGTATAATATTCAAACAGGTCTAAAGTAAATCTATGAGCTGTATATTACTGACACAAAAACAGGATGCTTCTAAGAGAGTGAAATTCATCTGCATAATATAGTAAGAGAAAAAAAAATCACAGGACAACATTCTTAAATGCCATTGTTCTTTCAAAATAACACTCAATTTTTAATGTATTTATTTAACTGATTCTTAAAATACAGAAAATAATAATGGTGATACCGCTTTAGTTTGGTTATGAAACACTACTGTAGGCTGTTCACATTGTTTAGAACATTAAGAAACAAAATATCAGACTGCTACTAATCTTTATCTATTGTGAAATTTTAGTTCATATAATAAGAAAAACTTTTCTATAAAACACTAGGGTTGGTGGTTGATTTGTTTCAAACCTATTCTTGTAAAACTTGAGTTATCTGTATGGAATGTCATTTGACTTTAATAAAATAAAAAAAAATAAAAATAAAAACACTATGTTGGGGAGATATTTGTAAAAACAAAATGGCTAAAGCAGCTACCTGCATCTGTATGTTTATTGTGTATATTTTTGCAAGTTCTTGGTTTAAAAACAAACCCCTAATAATTCTTACAGTAATAAGTCTCAGATGCCCAAAAATAAATTCACAATGAAATGCCTTTCAACAAAAGTATTTCTACCTGGAAAAAAAAACAAAACTACTTATACCAAAGATATTTTTTGTGTTTAAGTAAAATATAAATACATGAATATTACTGCAAAAAATATCATATTTACCCACACCTAATTTTGAAGTTATGAAGGGAACTGCAATAATGAAGTACAGTTAGGTCCGTGAAGTATTTGGACAGTGGCACAATTTTCATTAGTTTGGCTCTATACACCACAGCACAATGGATTTGAAACAAAGCAATCAAGATGCGATTGAAGAGTAGACTGGACTTTTAATTTAAGGTGCTTACTAAAAATACCATACAAGCTGATTAGGAATGACACACATTTTTCAACATAGTCCTCCCCATTTCCAAGGGCTCAAACATAATTGGACAAACTAACACACCATAAATATAATGATGAAATTCAATATTTGGTTGAAAATCCGGGACAGTCAATGACTCCCTGAAGTCTGGAACCAATGGCCATCTCCAAGTGCTGGCTTTCCACTCTAGTGATATTTTGTCAGTTGCTGCTCGTTCATTGGACTTTCACCCATCAGTTTTGTCTTCAGGAAGTGAAATACATGTCCATTTGGGGTGAGGTCAGTTGATTAACTTGGGTCATTGAAGAAAATTCAACTGTTTTTTTTGTTGAAAAGCACTTGGTTTGCTTTCATAGTATGTTTTGGCTCATTGTCCATCTGTACTGTGAAATGTTGTCCTATCAGTTTTGCAACATTTTCTGAATCTGAGCAGATAGTACAGCCCTTATACACTTCAGTAGTCATCCTGCTACTTCTACCAGCAGTCATATCATCAAACACTAGTGACTGGCCTCCATTCACAGCCAAGCGTGACCATACCATAAAACTGCCTCCACCTTGTTTCACAGACACTAACTCTTCTATTTCCAACATTGTGGTATATACTGATTTTAGTTTCATTTGTTCAAAGGAAACTGTTCCAGAACTGGACAGGTGTTTAAAAAATGTTTTCTGGTAAATCCTAATCTGCCCTTCCTATGTTTTAGGTTTACCAGTTGTTTGCACATTGTGGTAAACCCTCTGTGTTTACTTTCATGAAGTCTTCTCTTGATTGTAGACTTTGACAATGGCAGGTCTACCTCCCTGCGAGTATCTTGGTTTGGTTAAATGTTGTGAAGGAGTTCTTCTTCACCAAGAACAGAATTCTGTAGTCTTCCAGCACAGTTGTCTTCTGTGGCTTTCCAGACCTTCTGGTGTTGCCGAGTTCACCAGTGTGTTCCTTCAATTTTAAGAATGTACCAAATGGTTTATTTGACCACTACTTGTGTTTTTGCTGTCTCTCTAATGGGTTTGTTTTGTTTTCTCAGGCTAATGAGATTTTCTGTATTTTACTTGCAAGAACAGCTCTTTGGACCTCATATTGAGAGTTCACAGTGACAACTTCCAAATGCAAATTTCACACTTGGAATCAATTCCGGACCTTCTACCTACTTAATAGTTAATGAAATAAAGAGGGAACTGTTCACATCTGGCTTTGGAACAGCTTGTCAGTCAATTATCCAAATACCTTTGATTCCCTGAAAATGGGGGATGTATAAAATGTGTAAAAGTGGCTGTCGCTCCTAAGCGGCTCATACAATATTTTTGGCAAACCCTTTAAATTAAGGCTGGAAAAGTCTACATTTCAATCACATAATGATGGCTTTATTTCAAATCCTTTGAGGTGGTGTGCAGAGCCAAAATTATGAAAATTGTGTCACTGTCCAAATACTTAAATGACCTAACTGTAACTCCACTGTAGCCATATACTTATTTTGCGCAAATGTTACATGCTTCAAGGCTTTTACATTCATTAATATGAGAATGGATATCTGCTAAATCAGTTATTAACGTGCACTTGTCCATTGCAACTAATCCTCCTGGTATCTCACCAAACAACCACCTGACCATGAGGTGTCAAACACCTTTCAGGTAAACTGATAAAATCTATACAAGCAGTAAAAATTCTTATTTACTATGTGACATAAAAACAAAAGTGAAAAAAATTCAAACCAACAACAATAAAGATGCAAATCACTACATTTAAAACCACATAATTAGCAATACAGTCACTGAACACTGAAATGTTATAATTCTACTCTTTGCATAATCAATTATACAAACATACCATTAAAATTTAATTTTGTTAATGCATGCAAGTTATTTGCCATTGACTGAGGTTTAGTCTGTGAAGAGGTAAAAATTACAAATAATAAAAATAATTTGGCCTTTTGTTTTGATCAATTCAAATTGCTTGTTTATAAATCAAAACACACATAAAAATATTGCTTTCTGAGGAAGTGTTTTAGTGCAATTAACTCTCTTCATTATGCTTTTTTATTCACATATTACTTCCTTTTTGCTGGATTTAAAGGAGCCATGTTTGGGGAATTACTACTAAAATATTTTAGATGCACAATTTCATGCCAATTTTTAATGTTACTTCTGGTGTTATAGATTACACTAATAAATAAATAAAATAGAACTGGACAATAGAAAAAACACTCACCTGTTAAAAATACTGCCAATCGTGAAGCAATGTACTGAACTTGTAGTCGCTGCATGCATTCCAAGTACATTGGCCGGTCTTGAGATATAAGGTCACAGTCATGGTATGGAAGGACATCTACAATGCCAGCCTCCTGGCAGAAATCCATGAAGTATTTCTTTGCATGGTCTGTAGAATTATTTCTGGAAAACAATTTAAAAACAATTAACAGTACAACGAACAGTTAACTAAACTATATCACAAGTCAGAGACTTCTTTAAAACCAAATGTTTGTAGTGACTAAGTCTATTACCTCTACAGCATTTTTCCACATTTTCAAAAAACTGCGGCAGTTAAGCCACTACTTGGACAATTTTAGACCTCTCTCTAACCTGACCTTTTGAAATAAAATTCTAGAAGTGGTATTTTTTTCAACAACTGGACGAATATATGAACAAAAATTTTCTTTGGATAGTATCAAACAGGCTTTAAACAGATCATAGTACAGAAAATGTTTTGGTTCTCGTAGTGAATGACTGACAGATGATTACTAATCTGAGCATCGGCATTTGCTCATTAGACCATGTTTACCTATATATCTGGTCTAAGGCATAAAGGGTATTATGAAAATACAGTAAGGAGCTATTCAGACACCTGTACACATGACTGCAAGGTAAATCATGACATTAAGCCACGCATGAGTTAAGAGGAAAGCTACGCTATGGAAAGCACATATGACAAGGCACAATAGTGTCATATTATGTTTCTCACAGGATGGGCATAATCTCGGGTTGATCTAAAGTTGTTCAAGAAGCTAATGGCAGATGAATAACTTATTATTTGGAGACTGTTGTGAAAGTACTGATAGGATTTTAACATTACTTCTTTTCTGTAGAGTTGTTTAATAGAAGACTCTACAAAAGGTAAAGGAAACATTATTAGTAATATGCATATTATGTTTTTAAGTAACATAAAATAGGTTTATTTGAGAAGATACTGTATATTTCACAGAATATGTTATATGTTAAATGTTCAAAATGTAAAAATTTGAACAACACAGAACAAATACTTGAGGAAAATCTTGGTTTACTCAAAGTAAGAGCAAAAAACTGCTAAATGTGAACATATTTTGGTGTAAAGTGAAAGATAAATTACCTTCCGTTTTCTTTAAGTATTTTCTGGTCTCGGTAATGGAACAACCACTTCCATTTTTCCTTTTTATTAAGCTCATCCAAAATATAAAATATTTCTTTTAAGTGTTCTGTAAAGCATGACAAACAATATATTAGTAACATATATTATGCTTTAAAAACAATATTGTAAACAAAGGCTTTTATCTGTCCATCCATTTTTAGTATTAGCTTTCACAATTCAGGTCTACCAAGAACCAAAGCATTTCTAAAATTAGTCAAGATATGAACGGGTTCTAGATAAGCGACCTGATCAACAAAAGTTTCTCACATACATACAGTGGTGTGAAAAACAATTTGCCCCCTTCCTGATTTCTTATTCTTTTGCATGTTTGTCACACAAAAAGTTTCTGATCATCAAACACATTTAACCATTAGTCAAATATAACACAAGTAAACACAAAATGCAGTTTTAAATGATGGTTTTATTATTTAGGGAGAAAAAATCCAAACCTACATGGCCCTGTGTGAAAAAGTAATTGCCCCTTGTTAAAAATAACCTAACTGTGGTGTATCACACCTGAGTTCAATTTCCGTAGCCACCCCCAGGCCTGATTACTGCCACACCTGTTTCAATCAGGAAATCACTTAAATAGGAGCTGCCTGACAGAGAAGTAGACCAAAAGCACCTAAAAAGCTAGACATCATGCCAAGATCCAAAGAAATTCAGGAACAAATGAGAACAGAAGTAATTGAGATCTATCAGTCTGGTAAAGGTTATAAAGCCATTTCTAAAGCTTTGGGACTCCAGCAAACCACAGTGAGAGCCATTATCCACAAATGGCAAAAACATGGAACAGTGGTGAACCTTCCCTGGAGTGGCTGGCCGACCAAAATTACCCCAAGAGCGTAGAGACGACTAATCCGAGAGGTCACAAAAGACCCCAGGACAACGTCTAAAGAACTGCAGGCCTCACTTGCCTCAATTAAGGTCAGTGTTCACGACTCCACCATAAGAAAGAGACTGGGCAAAAACGGCCTGCATGGCAGATTTCAAGGCGAAACCACTGTTAAGCAAAAGAACATTAGGGCTTGTCTCAATTTTGCTAAGAAACATCTCAATGATTGCCAAGACTTTTGGGAAAATACCTTGTGGACTGATGAGACGAAAGTTGAACTTTTTGGAAGGCAAATGTCCTGTTAAATCTGGTGTAAAAGGAACACAGCATTTCAGAAAAAGAACATCATACCAACAGTAAAATATGGTGGTGGTGTGATGGTCTGGGGTTGTTTTGCTGCTTCAGGACCTGGAAGGGTTGCTGTGATAGATGGAACCATGAATTCTACTGTCTACAAAAAATCCTGAAGGAGAATGTCCGGCCATCTGTTCGTCAACTCAAGCTGAAGCGATCTTGGCTGCTGCAACAGGACAATGACCCAAAACACACCAGCAAATCCACCTCTGAATGGCTGAAGAAAAACAAAATGAAGACTTTGGAGTGGCCTAGTCAAAGTCTTGAGCTGAATCCAATTGGGATGCTATGGCATGACCTTAAAAAGGCGGTTCATGCTAGAAAATCCTCAAATAAAGCTGAATTACAACAATTCTGCAAAGATGAGTGGGCCAAAATTCCTCCAGAGCGCTGTAAAAGACTCATTGCAAGTTATCGCAAACGCTTGATTGCAGTTATTGCTGCTAAGGGTGGCCCAACCAGTTATTAGGTTCAGGGGGCAATTACTTTTTCACACAGGGCCATGTAGGTTTGGATTTTTTTCCTCCCTAAATAATAAAAACCATCATTTAAAAACTGCATTTTGTGTTTACTTATGTTATATTTGACTAATGGTTAAATGTGTTTGATGATCAGAAACATTTTGTGTGACAAACATGCAAAAGAATAAGAAATCAGGAAGGGGGCAAATAGTTTTTCACACCACTGTAAATAATTCTATTGGTGTAATGTCGCAAACTGTTTAATAAAGATTGGAGAAGGAGGCTTATTTTCTTCTTTTTGCTGTTTTAACTTTATCCTTAAAATAAATGCAGTAATATCCAAAACATCTAGTTCCATTACAATGTATACTTGGAACTTTTAAACTTATTTAAAAAATAATACGTAAGAATCATACCAATCAATCCAGCAGACCTCTACTTAATTCTTACCTAATCTAAGACTACGAAATAACTCTCCATCACAAACAAGAAAGCCTCCTCTGATAAAGAGCTCCTGGGAGTTGAAATTTAGGACATCATCAACACTGTCAACTCCGGAAAATGAAACATTTGGTGTCTTCTTAAGTTTCAACAAATGTGGAATCTAATAAAAGGTGAGAATAAAAGAAGAAGTCACAGTAAAACTGTATACATTGGATTCAGTAAATATTCAGGATATTCAAGGCTATTCAATATCATAGGAAAGGGTCTGAATACCTGTGTTAATGTGATACTTGAATTTTTTATTTTTAAAAAAATTTACAAAAAAAATCTAAAATCCTATTTTCTCTTTATCATTTTGGGGTATTAAGTGTTGCCTGATGTGAGGAAAATTTAATTTAAATGATTTTAACAAAAGGCTGCAACATTGCAAAATGTAAAAAAGTGAAGTGGTCTGAACACTTTCTAAATCCATTGTATAAATATCTAAATGTTAGCAAGTTGAGGTACAAACACAACAGTTATATTCAGGAATTGGGTTAAAACGTACAGTTTTTAACAAAATCAGTAAAATGGGGCAAAAGTATTACATAAAGTCTGTTCTTTTACACAAATATGTTTATAAATATGTTTGAAACTTATTAGACTAAGTCTTATTGCAACAGCAAACACCACATTCTGGATGAACTATGTTTTATATTAAAAAGCAGTACTGCAAACAAACTTTTCCTAAAAAAAAAATAAAAATACTGGATTATGAACACCTTATTATATCACAAAGTAGCTCTTCATTTGAATACATACCGTGTGAACATATGTGGAGATGTCTTCATTTCTAATTATAATGATTATGGGAAAAAGTAAGCATTGATCCAGCTGATCAAAAAAATCAATTTGTATTTCATATAGCCCTGCATTCTTGAGTACCTCCTGCAAAAGTAGGATTTAATAAAAAATTTAGAAATAATTGGTAAGCAAATATTGGTTTGAAATGTAATAAAGAATTCTGACGTAAAAATAAACATTCATGTTAAGTCTTGAAGGCCACAGCATTTTGTGCTAGACTAATTTCTTAACTAGAAGCCAATAATTGCTGTCAATGCAGTTATTGCTCAAGCAAAATTTTATTCTTAATTTTAGTAGACGCTATTGTTAAAATTTTCAACCCTTATTTCATTCTTAAACAACTGTATCCTCTGTTTATAACAGCTTCTGGACTTCTTAATCAACTGCAAATTAACAATAAGACACAAATATTAAAGGCACCAGCTGTTCACCATCTAACATGGTGTTCATTATGACTTATATGTTTATGCAAATATTTAGAACAACATGGAAGACAAACAAGAATGGTAAATCTATTCTCGATTACAAATCATAGAATGATATACTCTGAAAGTTCAGATCCACAATACAGAAAATAAACTACCCTGGAAGAATGAGAACTCCAACAAGCTATAAAATGAAATAAGTTATTTTATTGGCAAGGTCTGGCTTCTAATTAATCAACAAGGTTGGAACAAAAACCTAGAGCCACTGTACCCTTCCTTACAGTATCAAACTTGAGTGCCCTCGATCTAGATATACAATAAACATGTAAATCTATTTATGATAGACTAATCTTTGTTTCACCTACAACACAGAAATGATGTCAATTCGATAACAGAAAAGTAATGTAGAGTACCACTGATTCAAAATAGTAGGATCAATTCCTGAGCAAAATGATTATTTAACATTCTAATCATTAAAACTATTAAAATTTCAATTCCATGAAAAATCTTCTTGGAGACGGTCTAATCTGCCAAAGTCAGTTTCCACTTTGCACCCAACACAGAGAGGTGAGGATAAGAAGAAGAAAAAAAGATGACCTGATCTTACTTATAACATTGCACTTCATTTGGTTTGTGAATCTACCCGTGATAAACTAAAAAAACTCCATTGCATAAAACGTATAGCACTCTTTACATGTTAATAATGGATACTTTTATCGTTTCTCTAAATTATGAAGTTTCCTTTTAACAGCTTTCATTTCTGTACACTGGTAATGATCCGAACAAACTACAAATACAGTGTGTGTGCATTACATGTGCAAATATTATAGTCTCTTATGATGGTGCTAGTTGTGAAACGTAATTAAAAATTCACAATGCAATATCAGCAAACATACTAAACAGTAATAACAGTGTTGATAAGTTTAATTATTTTTACAGCATGTACTAATACTCCTACTCACTTGACGAGGCCAAAGTATGTTAGGTATTTCAATTCATTTAGTTATGATTCTAAAGATGGAGAAACACAATTCATTTTTATCTGAAGCTTAAAGTTTTAGGAGTGATTCTATTTTTGTACCTGGCAATAATTATTGCCAAAAACAAAAAACTTTACAAAACTGCATCTTCATCACTTCGACCATGAATCCTGCACAAAGTGCAAACTTGCTGCAATAAATTAAAAATTACAGTATCATATTTTCAGAAAAGGAACAGATGGCACAATTTTAACTTTGTCTGATGATTTTTAAGAATGACATGACAGTTTTTAAATCAATTTTTTAAAAAATTGAGAAAAACAAACAATATAACAACAAGACGGATTTCAGGAAGTACCTGCAACAATGGCAATGCCCCAAGAATAGGGGTTGACACACATGGATTATACTTTAGGATGGAAAAAAATAAACAACTGATTTTCCTTAGGAACAATTTTAATATGTGGCTAAGTATTTCTCTCACCTTCATGTTTTCAAAGAAAACATCCGTTTTTGTCTCAAGAATAAAAAACCTTAAATTATTCTTGAGAGATTCATTCAGTACATTATTGAAGTTATGATGAAGACTGTTACACAAACTGTCAATGATTTTTTTCAGTGACCCAGGATATCCTTTGCTTGAGTTTTTAAATTTTACATAGTTATGCTGCCTTGGAGGGTACATGTAGAACACTGGTTCATGTAACTTAATGCCAGGACTGAGCTTCTTAATAAAGGGTGAATGTGAATCCATTCTTTCTGTATCCATGTTACAAAATTCACGTTCTCCTTTTATGTCTTCATCTATGGGGCGTTTCTTTAGTGGAAACTCTGGGGAATTAAAAGATTTAATGCTTTTGTTATTTTCATCAATTTCTGATTTCCGAGACACGTTCACAGTAATTTGCAGAGTTTGTGAAGGAGACAAATATGTTGCAGAAGAGTTATTAGAGTCATCATCCAACTCTGAGGGTGTATCTGAAAATGAATTTGTATATTTCCTCCAGGAAGAGCGCCTTAAAAAGCTCGTTTTATTCCCATATAATGATCTCTTTGAAGGCACACAGTCCTTAGAATTTTTAAGTATTCTTTTTAAACAGTCAGAAAAATGTAAATATTCCATATTTAGGGCTTCCTGAGTAAGGTTGTGTTTATCATTGTACACATTTTGGTCTTTAATGTATTCAAAATATTTTGCAAAAGGCCAACTGTCTCTTTGTAATTTTATATCTGCTCCAGCATTCTCTCTGTCTTTAACAACTGAAAAATTTGCATAGCATTTCTTATTTCCCCAACAATCAGTAACAGGAACTAGTGAATCGATGTTTGAAATGTAGTTTTCTCTTTCCTGCACAGACTTGTTTGAGTGAGTATGTTGCATGTAATGCTTGAAATCTGTCTGTCTACTTTTTGTCAATGATTGAGGTGAAGTATCTCTTCTTTCTTTTCTAATCGACTCAACAATGTTTACTTTTTCAACATGTACATCATTTTCTGGCTGATTGAATGTGTCACTGTGTTCATAAAAAGCTGTATTACCAATTGCATTTTCTAATTCTTCCATATCAACTTTTTCTTTATTTTCAGCAGGATGCAACTTACTCTGGAAGGATATCAGACTAGCAGACTCTTGTTTCTCCTCAATGCTTGATACAATCAGTGCATCTTTATCTGCAATTTCAACTGGCTTAGTTGGACTTTTTGAAACACTCTTGTTCTGGCTCACACAATCAACTGCATTGATACTTTTGTCTTCAACTACAAGGCTTTCACATTTCTGGCAAGATTCATTAGAAGGACTTAGAAGTGAGATATTATGAGTGTAGCTGCAAAGTCCATTCATCTCAGGAATGTCTGGAGTACTAATGAGCTTGCATTCAGCATCACTACAACTGTGTTTATTGCCGAGTTTGTGCAAACCACTACAGGAAGGTCCTTCACTGTCATCTATTGAACACAAACTTGTAGCTTTTAGTTCTAAATTGGATAAGACATCACCTAAATTTGTCTGCCTGTCATGTGTTTCTATAAAAATGTTATCGCTCATGTTCTGAGGAATAGTATCCTGAGGATTATTTAAAGTAAGATTATCAGAAGTATTTTCAGTTTCCTGTCCACATTCAGTGAAATTATCTTCTTTGTTAGCTTCAGAAACATAATTAATGAAACCTTGATTGTTCATTTTATGTAGCAGTGGGTCAGCAGAATGTGAAGTACATAGAAGTTCACCATTTAATTTTCCAGACTGTACAAGGGTCATAGTAGCATTCAGGTCTTGGTCATTCTGTATTTCTTCTTCATGTACTGTTTCAGTATGTATTTTTGACTTCATCAGTAATTTACTTCTAGACTGACAAGAACTTGCTGCATCACTAAAAAATACACGTTTTTTATCTTCATTACGGTTCATCTCAAAAGTCTCAAGATTATTGTTGAAATTCTTCACATCGCCATAGTCAGCACTATATTCAGTTTTGTCTGACATCTGACTGATCTCATCATTTTGTGATGCATTCGCACTCACACTGCAGGCCTATATATATTAACAAGAAAGGAAAAAAAAAAAGAAATCAGGCTTATAGCAAAGGATCACTTGAAGCAAAACATACAAAATTCCAGCATAAATTATGGCAATTTGCATTATATTTGTAAAAAATTTCTCTCATACTAAATTAAGTACTGGACTAGTATATATAAAACTGATCTCCTCCTAAGGTAGAACGGGTGTAAAAATTAATGTCATACATGAAATATGGGAAACTAATATGGTTGCTTATAAGGTACAGTTGTGCTTGAAAGTTTGTGAACCCTTTAGAAATTTCTATATTTCTGTATAAATATGACCTAAAACATCATCAGATTTTGAAGAGCAGACTTTGATAGATCCCTGTTCTTTAAATAACACAGGGAGCCTACTCACACCTGATTGTCATCCCATTGATTGAAAACACCTGACTCTAATTTCACCTTCAAACTAACTGCTAATCCTAGAGGTTCACTTACTTTTGCCACTCACAAATATGTAATATTCGATCATTTTCCTTAATAAATAAATGACCAAGTATAATATTTTTGTCTCATTTGTTTAAGTGGTTACTTTTTATCTACTTTTAGGACTTGAGTGAAAATCTGATGATGTTTTAGGTCATATTTATGCAGAAATATAGACAATTCTAAAGGGTTCACAAACTTTCAAGCACAACTGTAGCTTCCATGAAAAACACATGTTCTTACCACATTTGCAGATACATCTGCCTCACTTAGGTTAATGTTACAGTTTGTATGTTGCACTTCAGATTCACTTCTCTCCAAGATATCCATGGACCTATCCTTATACAAAGCTTCAGAAAACTCCATCCCATTGGTCACTGGAGATAAATTTTTAGCTTTGGGAATGTTAAAATCTATAGTTCCTTGGTCTTCATCTGAGTGACTGACATCTTCATTTTGTGATGCATTAGGGTTCATTGGTTTATCAGTTGTTTCCTGCACAGATTTTTGGATAACAGACAAGTTCCCCTGGGCAATTTCATTTTCATGGTTGGAGTTTTTCAGTGATGACCTTTGTATTGCTGTTTCAGGTAATTCTGGTTCATCTGGATTGAAATCGGCCTGGAAAAACCTCATTGTAGGTCTGCTGTAAAAGAGGCCTATCCACACATGAAGAATCAGATGTATTTCCTCGTATGTCTCCTCAATATTCAAATCCCAGGATCTAAAATTAAAAAAATAAACAAAATTACAAAATGCAAACTTTAAATATGAACATGAATCTGCTCACTATAAATACATTCGTAAAAAAAAATTATTTTTTTCAACTCAAAATAATTTTCAAAAAAAATCACCACCTACTACTTTTAAAAACATATTCCGAGGAGACATATTTTAAACTTTACTATGGACTACGTGAATTTGCTGTATTCAACTATTTAAGGGGATAATAAAATAAGTTTAAGAAAACATACTTCATTTGCTATGTTTTGTTTCTGAAATTATTTGACTTCAGTAGGTCAATTGTCACAATTGACATGCACTACCTACCTAAAGATTGTTGCAGACCACAACACACTCCTTCATGTTAACCATTTCCTGATGGCATTGACTTCTTTCAGCAGGATAATGCACCCTGCCACAATGCAAAAAGTGTTCAGGGATGGTTTAAGAAACACGACAAAGAGTACAAGGTGTTGACTTAGATATTCAAATGAGTGTCTGCTTATAATTCCAAGAGCTAAACTTAACAGAATTGGTGAGGCAGCTTTCTGCTGTTATGCATCTAAAATCTGGAACAGCTTACTGAAAGAAATTTGCCAGGCTAGTACAGTGGAGCACTTTAAAAAAACTGCTAAAAACTCATTATTTTAACATGGCTTTCTCATAATTTCATTTTAATTTAGCCTTGATATCCTGTATATGTATTTAATTATTATTTTTTCATCGCTCTGAAATCTGTACTAACCCTACTTACTCTGTTCTTTTTTCTGTTTTCTGTGGTGGTGATCTGTGCCACCATCACCTGATCAAAGCACTGTGCAGTCCCTACATTGATGGATTGAAGGCCAGAGGTCTACATGACCATCAACGTCTAATTCTTCCATGGGGAGCCTGAAAACCACAAGGACCGATTGAGATCATTTATGTTAGGTACACTGCCTAGTGGGGGCTGGGCGGTCTTGTGGCCTGAAACTCCTGCCAATTTTGTTTTTATTTCTCCAGCTGGCTGGAGTTTTTTTTTATTTCTTCTGTCCTCCTTGGCCATCACACCTTACTTTCATTCTAAGTTAATTAGTATTGCCTAATTTTATTTTTATATTTTTTCTTTCTTTATCCTGTAAAACACTTTGAGCTACATCATTGGTATGAAAACGTGCTATATAAATAAATGTTGTTGGCTTCCCAATTCCCCAGATCTCAACCTAATCAATGATATATGGGCTGCGCAAAAAAAACACATCTGATCCATAGATGCCCCACCTCGCAACATACAGGAGGTACCACAGGACCTTCAGAGGTCTTGTGGAGTTCATGCATCGATGGGTCAGAGTTGTTATAGCGTCACGAGAAGGTTGACAATATGTTAAGTTTGGTATTTTCCAAGTCAAAGTTATTTCTTTACAAATGATATTTGGACCATGGCCCCATCACTTCCATTTTAAAATTCAAGAACAGATAGGTATTTTTAATGCATAAAAATGCTTCAATTCAGAAATTTACTTCATATTGGAAATTAATATATACCCTGACTGTGAAGCAATATCTTTGATTGGAAAAATATTGAACTTGTCCTTTAAATAACAATACTACAGAAAATAAAAGTGTATTAAGTATTGATTAATTCTAGAAAAATGTTTATTACAATATATCATAATAATTGGAAAGCAGCATCTTTGGACTGTGGTAACTAAGACATTTAAAATATGAATGTACACAAAAAGCTGTATATTAATAACACATAAATACATTTTTTTCAGGTTACTTCCAGTTTTACTCTGGAAAAGAATATTCATTGAACTATGTGGCTTACCAAGAACAAGGAACTTAATTTATCATCATCTCCATGTGATTAATATTAAATATTAGACATTGATATTTTTGTGTTTATTATTTTAAAACCAACAACTAACTGGCAACAATGAAAACCAATAAAAGGGAGAGAAATTGGCAAACACGTAAAACAAGAAAAACTACAGTCTGAAATTATATACAATTATAAGTTTCTTTGTGTTAAAATAACTCATATCAAGCACTGTATGGTTGCACGGTGGTTGGCTGTAGGAGAATGTCCTCCTTTACTGCGACAAAGCAGCACCACCACTGTGCCACCTTTTATCACTGTAATTATTATTTATTGCTGTACTCAATATTTTCCCTCTATTACTCTAGTCAAATAAGAAAGCACGCCTCCAGTGGCAAAGCCAGTAGATCAGCAGTGACAAGCTGTCAGTGCAAATACAATCTTGTGGCCCAGCCCTCATTAAAAAACAGCCATGCAGACACCCTTAAGAAATGCTGGTTTGATCCATTAGGGGATAATGTAAGCATCTATGTGGGGCAGACACAGTAAGAAGAACCATCTATTCATATTTTTTTTTTCAGGCAAATGGATAATAATAATCCTTCCATCTTCCTAAACCACTTAACGAGGGAAGGGTTGTTTGGAAGCTGGAGCCTATGCCAGCAATCATCAGGTACAAGCCAAGAACAATCCCTGGATAGGGGGCCATCCTATCACAGACTGGACATAAACAGGCAAATTTAGCACTACCAATTTGCTATTATATGCTGCTCAAAAAAGTTAAGTGAGCGCTTAATCACCACAGTCTAACACCAACTCAGTTAAGCTTTAGGGATATCAATCTGTCCAGTTAAGAAGCATAAGCGATTATGAATCACCTTCACTACTTTGGTGCTAATGAAAGTGACAATTCATGCACTGGAGAGGCAACAGCAAGACAACCCCCTAAAAGGGAATGGTTTTGCAGGTGGTGGCCATACACAATTGCTCTCTCCTTATCCTTCCTGACTGATTTTTCTCTGGTTTTGCATTGCACTAGTATTCCTTCCACTACTGGTAGCATGAGGAGGTCTCAAGAGCATGGAGGTGGTACCAGGAAATGGGCAGTTACACAAGGAGAGTTGGACAGGGCTGTAGAAGGGCATCAACCCACCGGTAGGACTGGTACCTGCTCCTTTGTGCAAACAGGAACAGGGAACTGTCAGATCCCTACAAAAGGACCACCAGCTGGCTAGTGGCATGCATGTTTCTGACCAAACTGACTCCATTGGGGTGGCAAAAGGACCCCATGTCCTCTTGTTAGACACATGTACACCATGCAGCTCAACTGGCATTCACCAGAGAATACCACACCACTGGCACTTTCACAGATGAGAGCAGGTTCACACTGAGCACATGTGATAGATATGAAAAAGTCTGGAGATGCCGCGATGAATGGTATGCAGTCTGCAACATCATCCAGCATGACCATTTTGGCGGTAGGTCAGTGATGGTCTGGGAAGGCATATTTTTGGGAGGGTCACTCATAGCTCCATGGGCTAGGCAACAACCCTGACTGCTGTTAAGTACTGGGATGCCATTGTCAGACCTTACACTGGTGCAGTGGACCCTGGGTTTCTCCTGGTACAGGACAATGTCCAGCCTCATGTGGCCAGAGCATGTAGGCAGTTCCTGGAGGATGAAGGCATAGGTGCCACAGAGAGGCATGCATGTTCCCCAGACCTGCATTCAATTAAGAACCTCTGGGACATAATGTATCGGTGTACCCGACAATGCCAAGTACACCTCAGATTGTCCAGGAGCTCAATGATGGCTTGATCCAGGTGTGTGAGGAGATCCCAGTACACCATCCGCTGTCTCATCATGCCCAGAGGTTATTGGGAGTCAATTCAGACACATGGGGGCCATACACACTACACATTATGTCACAGTATAAGTTGCCGTGATGAAATTCATGCAAGTTGGATCATCATGTGATTTCAATTTTTGACTTTGATTTTCACTGTGACACTGAATCTAGCCCTCAATAGGTTGGTGACTTTGGTTTCAATTGACTGTTATTACATCATTATGTTCTCAATTAATTATACAATATTACTAAATAAACAATTTCCACTTGAATATTTTGATCATCAAGATCTGAAGTTTGATTTAAGTGTTCCCTTATTTTTTGAGCAGTGTATTATCTAAGTAGCCTCTGCTAACTGTTGCAAGTAGGAATGCGCGATATGTATTGTCTACTATAATATTTTAATTGTTGTTTTAATGATGTACGAGCTGAAATTATCAAGAATGTCACTCTGCAAAAAAACAATCAAAAACACACCTTGGGAGTCCACACATTCACTGTCTCATGTAACCTAACAGGATAGACTACTGCGCGTGTGTGCACGGTCAGCACACCACAAGTGAAGCTAGAGTAGCTGCCTAAAACTGAGTAGGCAGACAGCACCAGGGGATAAACAGACTTGCAATCTATGTTTTTAGATTTAATTGCAAGCATTGGATTATCTTCACTCACGTAGAGGTGGTTTGGCTTAGAAAATACTGATGCTGCTTAAAAGATGGCAATCTGCAAACTATTTTGGAAATCGTTTGCCGCTAAAGACTGCTCAACAACTAACTTGTTTCACCATCTGCAAAGTGAAATTGATCTAGTATGGAGCCTCATACGTAAATGTCAGGCCAAAAAAAAATCAGTTCAAACAAATTATGTAATTTGTTCAAATGGATTATTTTTATTTTCATTTTATTGCGTTTTATTTTGCAAACTGTCTTGGTTGGGTGTCCTCGATTCCAAAGCACATTTTTTTCTTTCATTATTTAAAACACTTGTACAGATCATGGTCTCTTCACCCCATTGTGATGACACAATGGAAGGAGCATAAAAAGAAAAAAAAAGTCTTTTAACAGCTATTAAAACATGCACACACACAAAGGAATTCAGAGAAGGCAGGTCTCTGCTCACTGCAACTGAAAAAGAGATTAAAAGGTACTTGATGATACCTGGACAGTGATGTAAATCCACCTGAGTGGTGGAAAACACAAATAGTACATTTTCTCTAAATTGGGGAAACTTACAAAAAGTACCTGTGCATCCCTGCTTCAAGCAAAAGTAGAAAGAGCGTATTCAGCACCAGAGGAAATGTTGTAACATGTAATTTTGCTGCTCTGAAGCCAGATGCTGTGGATAGACTTGTGTTTTTGTCACACAACTTGAAGATTCCTCAGTAGAATTTAACAATTGTTTTATCTTTTTCTGATATCTTTGTGCAATATTGGACAGAACTTGAAGTTAGCAATTTGTTTAAAAATGTCATAGATTTTTTGTATCTTTGTGCAATATATGACTGAACTTTGGATTTTTATACTATAGTACAGTATGTTAAGATTGTTGTTCTTGCTTATATGCTACACAATTCACCTTACAGAACAGCAGTTTTTAGTTCATCCAGACTATAATGTTCATGCCCTGTAATTTAGTTAGGATTAGTATTTTATTCCCTTGGATTTTGATCTTTTTTACATTAAGGGTACGTGTCTATTTACAATGCTCTTATTATAATAGATTTGCTGGTCTTAGTGTAATTTCTTGTGTAAAACCTATAGGCCAGTTTGAAATGATTTACTCATACTTGCATTGTTTGATCTCAGTAATGTCTTGACTAGTGAAATTAATTTTTTGTTTTTTTACTTTAGTTTTAAGTATATAAATAAGACTTGTTTTCTTTAACTGTTGTTTCCATTCATCTCATTAATACGCTACAATTTTATCCTATTAAGACCAAATTAGATCAATAACACTTTTACAAGCACATTTTTAAAGGATGCAAATATTGTCTAATTATTGTTGTCAAAGTCAAAGAAAATATCAAGATAAAAATTTTTGCCAGTATCACACACCCCTAGTTACAAGTCATGGCAAAACATAACTGCTGCAGAAACAGAACTGCAGAAGCAAAAGTTGGATTATAAGAAGAACACAGCTTGATACTACAGACTTTTGCATTATCGAAAACTCAAGAAAATTAGTTTCAAGAATTTGACATAAAATAATTTCTTCTTGTTTCCTTTAGCTATCTCATGCATGCCTCAGAACCACAGAAGACATATTTTCTTAAATCAAAAGCTTTGCTGCTTCTAAGTGGATGAATTCGGTAAATTTTAAGGCTTTTTCAATTACCTAAGGACTTGTGTACACTTAAGCTCTATTGTAAACTTCAAAAACAGGAAAAGTATTTCAAAATTTTAAGAAAAAACGCTTCACTCTTGAAAGCATTTTTGTAAAGCAAATTAACATATACAGTGCTGTGATTGTCAAGAGATAAGTTTAATTTGAAAAAATACTAAAATTCTCCTATAGGCCCAGTTCACATGGGCATTCAAATCTTGGTTTAATGAATGTGCTCTGAGTGACCTAGGTGTTCAGGTTGTGTTTTGTAGTGGCCCTTAATTGACTTCAATATGACGTAAATGCCAACCTGCAGCCCAGATTGTAGTTTTGTGTGTTTACGTGGGGGTGCAGTTGGGGCAGTTATCAAGCAATCCACAGTGTTTTTAGCCAGTGGGGTTTGAGGTTCCTCCTTCACTGGATTTGCTAAACACTGATCAGTTGGCTTTATTAGACCTGAAAATTGACCTCCTTGTGTTAGAAATCCTCCTGGTACAGCGACATAAGAGAGTGAAAATATCACCGTTGCTACTGGTTTCACCCTCTGACTGCAGAGCATGTGAAGAAAGGAACCTACTGTGTAAGCTATGAAGAAGCAAGATTTCTGCATACCATTTAAGTGCTTCAAATACTGTTGGATGTCTGTTTCGATTTTTGATTGCCTGCTGCCGCTGGTACCACACCATATTGCACGCTGGTCAAGCAATATGCAAGTCAGTGTCAGCCCTGAAGAGGTGTTAATGCATTTGGCAATAATAATCCATAGTATAAAGTTACATCATTAGCACAAACCTACAAACTGTTTTGAATTCTCCATTACTATCTTGTTGGTAATGTGTGTGCTTGTGTATATATATATATATATATATATATATATATATATATATATATATATATATATATATATATATATATATATACACACACACACACACACACACACATATACATATGTATACATACATACATATATACATACATACACACACATTAAGGTTAAGGAGCTATTTGTCATCTTGAAGTAAACAATATGCCAACAGTACTCAGGTACGCATTCGGCATTAATAATCCATAGTATAAAGTTACGTCATTAGCACAAACCTACAAACTGTTTTGAATTCTTCATTACTATCATTATTACTTTGTTGGCAATGTATGTAAATGTGTGTGTATGTATATTATTTATATTTATATATATATATATATATATATATATATATATACACATATATATATATATATATATATATATATATATATATATATATATATATATATACACATATATATATATATATATATATATACATATATATATATATATATATATATATATATATATATATATATATATATATATATATATATATACAGTGGAGGAAATAATTATTTGACCCCTCACTGATTTTGTAAGTTTGTCCAATGACAAAGAAATGAAAAGTCTCAGAACAGTATCATTTCAATGGTAGGTTTATTTCAACAGTGGCAGATTGCACATCAAAAGGAAAATTGAAAAAATAACTTTAAATAAAAGATAGAAATTGATTTGCATTTCATTGAGGGAAATAAGTTTTTGAACCCCTACCAACCATTAAGAGTTCTGGCTCCCACAGAGTGGTTAGACACTTCTACTCAATTAGTCACCCTCATTAAGGACACCTGTCTTAACTAGTCACCTGTATAAAAGACACCTGTCCACAGAATCAATCAATCAAGCAGACTCCACACTCTACAACATGGGAAAGACCAAAGAGCTGTCCAAGGATGTCAGAGACAAAATTGTAGACCTGCACAAGGCTGGAATGGGCTACAAAACCATTAGCAAGAAGCTGGGAGAGAAGGTGACAACTGTTGGTGCGATTGTTCAAAATGGAAGGAGCACAAAATGACCATCAATCGACCTCGCTCTGGGGCTCCACGCAAGATCTCACCTCGTGGGGTGTCAATGGTTCTGAGAAAGGTGAAAAGAATCCTAGAACTACACGGGAGGAGTTAGTTAATGACCTCAAATTAGCAGGGACCACAGTCACCAAGAAAACCATTGGAAAGCGCATTACACGCAATGGATTAAAATCCTGCAGGGCTCGCAAGGTCCCCCTGCTCAAGAAGGCACATGTGCAGGCCCGTCTGAAGTTTGCCAATGAACACCTAAATGATTCAGAGAGTGACTGGGAGAAGGTGCTGTGGTCTGATGAGACCAAAATAGAGCTCTTTGGCATTAACTCAACTCGCTGTGTTTGGAGGAAGAAAAATGCTGCCTATGACCCCCAAAACACCGTCCCCACCGTCAAGCATGGGGGTGGAAACATTTTGCTTTGGGGGTGTTTTTCTGCTAAGGGCACAGGACAACTTAATCGCATTAACGGAAAATGGGCGGAGCCATGTATCGTGAAATCCTGGCGACAATCTCCTTCCCTCTGCCAGGAAACTGAAAATGGGTCGTGGATGGGTGTTCCAGCGACAATGACCCAAAACATACAGCAAAGGCAACAAAGGAGTGGCTCAAGAAGAAGCACATTAAGTCAATGGAG